>NW_004443987.1:11382447-11392402 GCF_000243295.1 Trichechus manatus latirostris
TATTGGGTTGTGTGTCTTTTTGTTGTTAATTTGTAGGGTATATATACTTATACATATATTTATATACCTACAACTTAACAACAAAAAGACAAACAACCCAATCAAAAAATGGGTATCTTAGGCTGGGTTCTCTAGAGAAGCAAAATCAGTGAAGCATGTATATATGTGTGTGTGTATATATATATATGTACACATATATATTTTTTGCTGTTAGGTGTCATCGAGTCAGTTCCAACTCACACCGACCCTATGTACAACAGAACAAACACTGCCCAGTCCTGCGCCATCCTCACAATCGTTGTTATGCTTGATCCCATTGTTGCAGCCACTGTGCCCTTGGAACCTGAGGGGCTCATCTTCCAGCACTATATCAGACAATGTTCCATTGCTATTCATAAAGTTTTCACTGGCTAAGACCACCAGGTCCTTCTTCCTAGTCTGTCTTGGTCTGGAAGCTCAGCTGAAACTTGTCCGCCATGGGTGACCCTGCTGGTATTTGAATACCAAAGGCATAGCTTCCAGCATGACAGCAACACACAACCCCCACAGTACGACAAACTGAGAGACGTGTTGGGGGTACACACACACATATATATATATATATAGAGAGAGAGAGATTTATCTCAGGAAATGGCTCACGTGATTGTAGAAGCTGGCAAGTCCCAAGTCCGTGGGTCAGGCATCAGGCTGGAGGCTTTTCCTGACTCGTGTAACTGCAGGGGCTGACGAACCCAAGATCAGCAGGCAATATGGCAGGCCCCTAGCTCACAGGCTGTGGAGGGTAAAGAATCCCTAGATCAACAGACGATACGGCAGGCTGCTGGCTCAAGTCCCAAAAACCGGAGGTCAGATGATGATGAGCTGGATTCAGAATCCAGAGCAAGCAAGCAAGCTTTGCTAGAACATTTATAAATATATTGAATGAAGGCCACACCCCTGAGGAAACTCCCCTTACAACTGATTGGCTTTCACATCAGATCACATCATTGAGGATGACTACATCATTATATAACTGCCAAACCACATCATTACATAATTGCCAAACCACTGAGAATCATAGCTCAACCAAGTTGAAGTACAAACTAAACCATCATAGTTCACCCCTTGTCAACTTGGCACCTGTACACATCTCCTTAAACCATACACAGTCTCTGAATAAAAACAATTACAAAGTCATACTTGCATCTAACATGATACAACTAACATGGGTACAACAGAAAATACATCAGCCCTGTTTACGTCATACATTTTATGAAGAAGGCAAAAAATTTTGATGCACACATACAAGGAAGAAATACTCATAACAATTACAGTCCTCGTTTCTGCAACTGGTCACATGGTCGTAATTGGCATTTACAATGACATTTGTCTATCACCCATTCTGTATTCCCTTTACCCTCAGCAAGCACCTCAGCTGGTTGTGGTTCTTTTCCTGGTGGGGGGACCCAAACCTTCATTCTGGAAGGGTCTGGGCCATTAGCAGCCATGTCAGAACTGGACTGCTGTAGTTTTCCATTGACTTTAATCACAGGGCATGATCCCGAAGGGATCTCCTGTATTCCAGACATATTATTTTTTACCTCCATTATAAAACTTCAATCCGATTTCCCCTTGGTAGTCAGGGACAATCACATCAGCCAATATGGTAACTCCCTTCTTTGCCTGTTGATCCAGAGGCATAATGAGACCAAAGTGACCAAGTAGCATTCTTAACTTCCAGTTCAATGGAATCCATGTTTTGTCCCCAAGTGGGAGCATTTCTCCCTTTGGAACTACGACACACAGAGCATAAGGTCATGGGGACAAGAAGCAAAAATTTTCAAGAGGGTCACTAGGGATAATAGTGAGTCGTGCCACTCCCATTTCCACCACTTGATTCCTGGAACCATGAATCCTGGCTATGGGAGAAACAGCACAATATATTGGATGCCGGTTTAGAGTATATACAGCCTCCTGGAAAACAATTCCTCAACCTTGTAGAGTGTTACCACCTAGCTGGTGTCATAATTCTGTCTTTAGAAGGTCATTTCATCATTCTATCCTGCCAACTGTTTCAGGATGATGGGGAACATAGTCAGACCAGTAAATTCCATGAGTATAGGCCCATTGCTGTACTTCTTTTTCTTTGAAGTGAATCCCTTGATCCAAGGCAATGCTGTGTGGATACAATGATGGTGGACAAGACATTCTCTGAATCCATGAATGGTAGTTTTGGCAGAGGCATTGTATACAGGGAAGGCAATACCACATCCTCAGTGTCTATCCCGGTAAGAACAAAATGCTACCCTTTCCATGTTGGAAGCGGTCCAATGTAATCAACCTGCCACCAGGTTGCTAGACGATCACCTCGAGAAATGGTACCATATCAGGGACTCAGTTTTCGTTTCTGTTGCTGGCAGATTGGGCACTCAGCAGTGGCTGTATCCAAATCAGCCTTGTTGAGTGGAAGTCCATGTTGCTGAGCCCATGCATACCCTCCATCCCTGCCACCATGGCCACTTTGTTCATGAGTCCATTGAGAAATCACAGGAGTGGCTGGGAAAGAGGATGATTGGTTTCCACAGAACACATCATCCTATCCTCTTGATTATTAAATCTTCCTCTGCCAAGGTCACCCTTTGGTGATCATTCACATAAGACACAAATATCTTCACTTCTTTGGCCCATTCAGAGAGGTTTATCCACATACCTCTTCCCCATACCTCCTTGTCAGCAATTTTCTAATTATGTTCCTTCCAAGTCACTGACCATCCAGTCAAAACATTGGTCATAGCCAATGAATTAGTATACAGTCACACATCTAGCCATGTCTCCTTCCAAGCAAAGTGAACAATGAAGTGCACTGCTTGAAGTTCTGTTCATTGGGAGGATTTTTCTTCACAACTGTCCTGCAGGGAGGTCCCAGAAAGGGGCTGCTGTGCTGACACTGTCCACTTTCAACTGGTGTCTGCATATTGTGCAGAACTATCTGTAAACCAGGCACAAGCTTTCTCTTCCTCAGTCAACTGATCATAAGGAACTCCCCATGAGGCCATAGGTGCAGACTGGGAGAAGACAGTGTGACAGGAGTGGAGACCATGGGAATTTGGGCCACATCCTCATACAACTTACTTGTGCCTTCAGGTCCTATTCGAGCCCAGTCTCGTATATAATACTTCCATTTAATGATGGAGTGCTGCTGTGCATGTCCCACTTTAAGACTGTGTGTGTCAGAAAACACCCAGTTCATGATGGGGAGCTCAGGCTGCGTGATGACTTGGTGGCCCATGGTTAAGTGTTCAGTCTCTACTAAGGCCCAAAAGCTGTTTCTCAAAAGGAGAGTCATTATCTGCAGAGGACGGCAGGACTTTACTCCAAAATCTTAAGGGTCTGTGCTGTGTTTCATTAATAGGAGCCCACCAAAGACACCAAACAGCATCTCTATCTGCCACTGGCATTTCAAGCACCATTGGATGAGCTGGATAATAGGGGCCAAGTGGCAAAGTTGCATGCATGGCAGCCTGAACCTGTTGGAGAGCCTTCTCTTGGTCTGGACCCCACTCAAAAGTAGCAGCTTTTCAAGTCACTTGATAAATAGGCCACAGGAGCACATCCAAATGAGGGATATGCTGCCTCCAAAATACAAAGAGCCTACTAGGCATTGTGCCTCCTTTTTAATTGTAGTAGGAGCCAGGTATAACTTATCCTTCACTTTAGAAGGAATACTTTGACATGCTCTCACACTACTGGACCACTAGAAATTTCACTGAGGTGGAAGGCACCTGAATTTTTGTTGGATTAATTTCCAGCCCTCTAGCACACAAATGTTTTACCAATGAGTTCAGAGTCATTGACATTTCCTCCTTACTAGGTCCAATCAGCATAATTTTATCAAAATAATGGACCAGTGTGATGTTTTGTGGAAGGGAAAAGCTATCTATTTCCTTGCAGACTAAATTATGGCATAGGGCTGGAGAGTTGATATACCCTGAAGTAGGACATTGAAGGTGTATTGTTGGCCTTGCCAGCTGAAGGCAAACTGCTTCTTGTGTTCCTTCGAAACAGGAATAAAGAAAAGATATTGGCCAGATCAATAGCTGCATACCAGGTACCAGGAGATGTATTAATTTGCTCAAGTTATGAAACCACATATGGAACAGCAGTAGCAATTGGAGTCACCAGATGGTTAATCAAAACCAAACCCATTGCCATTGAATCAATTCTGACTCATAGTGACCCTATAGGACAGAGTAGAACTGTCCCATAGGGTTACCAAGGAGTGGCTGGTAGATTCAAACTGCCGACATTTTGGTTAGCAGCTTAGCACTTAAACACTGCACCACGAGGGCTCCACCATCTGTTTAAGTTTAAGATAATCCAGTCATTCTCCAGGATCCCTCTGTTTTCTGCACAGGCCAAATAGGTGAGTTGAATGGGGATGTGGTGGAAATCACCATCCCTGCATTCTTCAAGTCCTTGATGGTGGCAGTAATCTCTGCAATCCCTCCAGGAATGTGGTAGTGCTTTTGTTTTATTCTTTTCCTAAGTAGGGGCAGTTCTAATGGCTTCCACTTGGCTTTTCCTACCATAATAGCCTTTACTCCACTCGTCAGGGAACAAATGTGGGGTTTCTGCCAGTTGCTAAGTATATCTATTTCAATTATGCATTCTGGAACTGGAGAAATCAATACAAGACGGTTTCAGGGACCCACTGGAACCACTGTGAGACAAACCTGAGCTAAGACACCATGAACAGCCTGACTTCCATATGCCCCCCTCTGACTGGTGGGCCATAATGACATTTTGAGTCTCCTATAAGTATCAGTTCAGAGCCAGTATCCAGTAATCCCTGAGAAGTCTGATTATTTCATTTTCTCCAATCAACAATCACTTCTGTAAAAGGCTGTAGACCCCTTTCGGGAAGGTTGAGAGAAAGATTAACAGTATATATTTTTGGCACTGTAGTGGAGTCCTTCCTTAAGGGGACCCAGCCTCCTCTTCATTCAAGGGTTTGTGGATCTCTAAACTCACTCAAGTCTGGGAATTGACTGAGGAACCATGACTCTCTATTCTGGCAATTTGAGTTAGACTGTCATTCACTTGACCTAGAATTTTTCTGCTGGTACAGATCAAGTAAATATTTAGTAGATTTCCCTTCTGTTTCACTCCTAGGGACAACATAATTAAGTAGGCAACTCCATAAGTTCATACGAGTCAGACTATTCGGATTATTGCTTTGACTCATCTGTCCATTATGGTAACCACGCTCTCCTTGTCTTGGTCGATTGAGTGCCACCACTTGGCTTCCAGCACCACAAGGTTCAATCAGCCACATTGTAGTTAGAAGTCTTAATTTAGTTAGGACAATTCCCACTGTCAAATCTGACTTACATAAAATAGCAATCACAGCATCTTCAAGGATGCTGGGGATCCCTTCACAAATTTGTTCCTCTCCATTGTGGTAAAAGGTGTGTCCTCTAGGCACTCCATGTGTTGGTCTGTGGGTCTAACCTGACAAATCCACTCTAACACGCCAATTTTCCTAAGCCTTTGGATGCCTTCTTCTACAGTATACCAAGGCAGGTCTGGTACTTCAACTTGATTTACTGTAGGCCACTGCATAATCCATGCTTCAGTGAACCAATAAAATAAACTATTAGATACTTTCCTAACCTTTCGAGCTGAAACACTGACGAATATGTGCTGACTGGGCCCATATCAATAAACTCAGACTGATACAACTTTATGTTCCTTGCAACATTATCCCACACCCTTAATAGCCATTCCCACACACATTCCCCAGGTTTCTGTTTGTACATATTAGAAAAGTCAAGCATTTCTTTTGGAGCGTAGCATACCTACTCCTGGCTCACACTTTGTACTTCACCTTTTGGGGCTTGCTGGGATGTAAGTCTAGTTATAGGTCTAGAAGCAAAATGGGTGGTGGGGTTGGATCCTGCAAACATCTAGTAATGTCTTATAAGGCATCTACCTCAGGCAATGCCCCAGGCAATGCCACAGGTCCCACCTCAGGCAATGTCTCAGATAAAGACTCTTTAGGCATAGCTGGGTTAATCTCATCAGATGAGGGTGGAAGTGTTAATGATTTTACTGGGGAGGGTGGCTTAGCCAACAAAGATGGAGTGATCTCTTCAGATGGGAGTTAAGAAGGCTAGTTCTTTTGGCAGGAATGATTCAACGGAATTTAGGGGCTCAGTGTCCCCAGCTTCCTGATTATGTGCCCATATGTCCCCATTTCAAGTTTCAGGATCCCATTTCTTCCCAATTGGTGCCCTCACTTTAACTTCAGACACAACTCAAGGTTGAGAATTCAGTTGGTGTTGTAATTCAGTCACTCTTACAATAAGACTCTGGGTTTCATTTTCAGCAATATCAGCTCTGTTACTACAAGAAATAAGGCTTTACTTCAGGGCACAAGTGGCAAATTTGAGGTCTTTTATGCGGTGCTTGAGATGTAACTCTGAAGCTCTGAGCTTATCTCTTTCTTTCGCCACTTTACCTAGCAAAAGTAGGACCAACCAACCAGCTTCCTCATACTCCTCATTATGACAAAATTGTAGAAGACAATCAAACATGAGATCACCCAAAGCCTTGCCTCTCACCAACACTTGATCTATTAGTGGTGATATTTTGCATATTTCTATTGCCACCTCACACCATGGATTAGAAGTGCCCTCTTTACTACTAGAAGCAGAGTCATCAACATTTTTAAGACTAACTAGACTTGAGAACAAATTTAGAAAAACTCCTCCTTACAATGTTGTTTCTCTAAAACTACTCTTGGTATCAAATATCTTAGGATGGGTTCTCTAGAGAAGCAAAACCAGTGAAGCATATATATATATAGAGAGAGAGAAAGAGACAGAGACAGAAAGACAGAGAGAAACTTATATCAAGGAAATGGCTCATGTGGTTGTAGAGCCTGAAAAGTCCCAGTTCTGTGTGTCAGGTGTCAGGCTGAAGGCTTCTCCTTACTCACATAACTGCAGGGGCTGATGAACCCAAGATCAGCTGGTCAGATGTCTGGCTGCTGCCTCATAGGCTGCAGAGGCTGACAAATGCAAGATCAGCAGGTGTGACGGCAGGTGCTGGCTCAAGTCCCAAGAACTGGAGATCAGATGATAACGAGCAAATGCAGGATCCAGAGCAGAGAAAAAGCCAGTGAGCTTTGCCAGCAAGTCTATATATATTGAATGCAGGCCACACCCCTAGAAACTCCCTTTCAACTGATTGGCTGCTCATAGCAGATCTCATAATGGAGGTTATTACATCATTGCATGACTACAAAACCACTGAGAATCATGGCCCAAGTTGATACACGACCTTAACCATCACAATCATATTTGGTAAAGCAGATGGTTGCAAAAATGAGGGAAAACCTCAGTGGGATGGGTTAATACAATAGCCATGACAATGGAATCAAACATACCAATAATCTTAAAGATGGCACAGGACCAGGTAAAGTTTCATTTTGTTACATATAAGGTCTCCATGAATTGGAGCTGACTCGATGGCAGCTAACAACAACAACAGCGATAAGGTGGACACAGGCCATTAGAGACTTAAGAGAGGAAAATTACTCAAAGGATCTTCTATTGTGATAGACCCAATATATGCTAAATGCTTGATGTTTCTCCTGGCTTCACTCATAGGAACACTCATATGTCTATGGTACTCCAACCCACTCTTCTACCCACAACCTAATCAACTATGTCTACTTGTGAATGTCTTTTTTGGAGGCCTGCCCCATAACATGCCAGATGATCACAAAAATCTTATTTAACAGAAATAAAATGACAAAGAAAATGTTAAAAGAAAAAAAAAGGTGGGGGGAGACCAGAAATGGAGAGTTAGACAAAGGAAGAATAGCCATATGACTACAGAGGCAGACATAGCTACAAGCCAAGGAACGCCAGAAGCTAGGAGATAATCACGGAATAGTTTCTCTCTCAGAGCCCTCAGAGGGAATGAAGATGACCAATGTCCTGATTTGGGCTTCTAGCCTCCAGTACCGTGAGACAATAAATTTCTGTTCTTATAGGCCACCCTGTTTTTGGTACTTTGTCATGGTAGCCCTAGGAGACTAAGACAAATACAAATTCTTTGCTGGTTGTATGTTTCGCGTATATATATATTTTTCCCAGTCAGTGGCTGTTTTCACTTTCCTAAAGGTATTTCCTGATGGACAGATGTTCTTAATTTTAATATAGTCAACTTTAGCACCTTGAAAAACTAGTGTCTTTGTGTCTTGTTTAAGAAGTCCTTCTCTACCCTACAGTCAGGAAGGTATTCATCTATATTTTCCATTAAAAGTTTTAAAGTTTCATTTTTGACATTTAAGTTTTTGATATGTGTGTCAGAAGAGGGGAACTGTGGCTTCATAGGATTTTCAATGGCTGATTTTTCAGAAGTAGATCACCAGGCCTTCCTCTGAGGCACATCTGGGTGGATTTGAACTTCCAATCTTTTGGTTAGCAGCTGAACATATTAACCATTTGTACTACCCAGGTACTCTGACTAGGATGGCTAAAATAAAAAAGACAGACAATAACAAGCATTGACAAGGATGTGGAAATTTCAAACCCTAATCTATCGGTGGAAGTATAAATTGATGCAGCCAGTTTGGAAAACAGTTTGTTGTGAGAAACCTTGAAAAATAAGGACACCACTTTCCTCCTGCTTTTTGAACAAGTACAATTTACACTGGGCCCTGCAAATTAAGTAACCGGCCCTGAACACAGTTCCTGAAATGTACTAGCATTCGATAATTTATAGCTTTTATAAATACAGAGTTATAGTAGATAAGAATTTAAGGAAAAGTTACTAAAAATGCTAATGGCCATTTTTATTTAATACAAACTATAATTTGTTTAAAGATACAATTCTTGTAATAAAGAATTGTAATAAAGGTATATATGATCCATATTTATGGAAACAGAAACATGCATATAGAAAATGATTTATATGGAACATACAGAATGACAGTTAGTTGTATAAGGTTGGTTTTATTGTGCACAATTATTTTTCTCTATTTAAAAACAGTATGTAATATTTCTCTGTTTAGATGAGAATACAAATTTCACTGCTTTGTATGAGGGTATTTAAGAAAACAATGAACCAAACACAATAATTTTATGTGTAATTTCACCTAGAGGTAAAGGGCTGACTTAGATGAACTTCTTTCAGAGGGCGTTTTTGCTACTAAAGTTAATGTGAGAAGCCTCTCTGTACAAAATGTGAATGTATACAATTAGGAAAGCTTATTTAAAATTTTGATGTTTCGTTCATCACATAATTTTGCACTGATTTTTATTTTGTTAAATATTGCATTAAAATATTATTTATCTTCATTTCAAAGCTTTTTGGAACTCCCTTAAATATTGAGCCTCAGGTGAGTGCCTCACTCATCTCACCCTACTCCTGGCAACGATATTAGAAATAATGATATAAAGAAATCAAAACAAATTAGTGCTTTCTTGTTTCAGCTCCTTATGAACCACACATCTTTTTTTTTTCTTAAACAACAATGTAATAAAGATTAATATTTTTAAGAGTCCTCATGTTTCTCAACATGAAGAGGTCTAGAAATAAAGAAACAAGGTATGTTCACTTTTAGAGATGTTATAAGAAGTGGCAAAATGAGAAACCTAAACTATACTCCCAAAATTGGCTCTTAAAAGCAGAAAATTGTAATCTATGATTTTATCCCATATTCTCTGTAGCGTGAGACAAAAATAAAATGGAATCAAAGGTGGAATGACACTGATAACATAATATCGTGCATTCATAATTCACTTATCTTAAACATAAAGTGCATATTTTTTAAGAATTTGTTCTCCAAAGTCAAACTGGAAAAAAGTGCTCTTTGCAACATCTCCCAGATTTTCTGCCAGAGCTCAAGCTGTATAAAGAATATAAAAGTACTATAGCTTGTGGCCTTTTCACTGCCACATGT
>NW_004443987.1:11394242-11395425 GCF_000243295.1 Trichechus manatus latirostris
GACACAGTGAGAAAACTCGCTAACTCCCAGAGAATTTTAGCTTAAAAGGAAATAGTCATTTGATATGTCTTTATATAGAAAGGATATTAACTCTTTGTCTGGCCTATGTGTTAAACACATGGTTCCTAGGTTGTCTTTTCTTTTAACTCTGCTCATAGTATACTTTGGAGTCCTGGTGGTACATTGGTTAAGTGCTACAGCTGCTAACCAAAAGGTCAGCAGTTCGAACCCACCAGCCGCTCCTTGGAAACCCTGTGGGGGCAGTTCTACTCTGTCCTATAGGGTCGCTATGAGTCGGAATCGACTGGATGGCAAAGGGTTATAGTATAATTTACCAGCCAGAGAAAAATAATGTTATGTCCTCAAATATTTGGTATTTTCTATTAAGGTTTCTGAGTTTTCACATTAGGCTTAGAAATACCTTCTTGGGTCCAATATTCAGTTTTCTTTTTATTACTCCTCCAACATTAGACTATTTTAACTATTGAACCTTTACATTATGTTTAGATAACTGCTAGGACAAGCCTCATGTTCCTATTATTCTAATTTTTTTTTAAAAAATGGCTAATCTCACACACTTTTTTTTCCTTTGAGGTAAAATTTAGAATTAATTTATCAATTTCTGAAAACAAATGCCATTGGGTGTTTGATTTGTATTGCATTTAAATGTATTAATTAAATTGTGGGAAGCTGACATTTTTGAAATATTAAGTTCTCCCATTCAAAAAGCTGTTTTGTTATCTATATTAACAGCTCAAGGGGCCCTGAGTTTGTTTTTGGTCTGTTGTCTTTGAAAAGATCTAGTATTACAGTTCTACTAGCCTGGTGATATGAATTGGGAGTTTCTATATCTTTTTCTGTGCTCTTGAACAGTTTAAATAACATACTAATTTTCTGCTCCTGGAAGGGTTGATAGAAGTTGATTGCAAAAACCATTGTTTCTATTGTCTTTTGGGTGGTTTAATTTGTATACTTTATTTTATTCCATGTTTTTGGTCTATTCGTGGTTATTTTTTTAACCTCTTATTGAGTGGATTTTTACAGACTTTTTAAAAATAATTTCATTTAAACTAGATTTGCAAATTTCTTGACATAGAATTTTCTATAAAGTCTCTCAATCTTAATTTTTTTTCTGTAAACATTTTCTCGTTTCTAATGTTGCTCGTATGTGTTTTTTTTCCTT
>NW_004443987.1:11397742-11416604 GCF_000243295.1 Trichechus manatus latirostris
CTCGTTTGTAATTTTTTAATGTGGCTAATAAAAATTTAAAATTATATATGCTTGCATTATATTTCTATTGGCCAGCACTGTCTGAGACCAATGCAAATGCACACAAACACTGAAAAATCAAATAAAGAAAATCCCATAAAAATAATACTCTTGGTTGACTCTGATCCAGGATCCAGACCTTGTTTTCAATGAAAACCACTAAAAATCAACATTTTGGAGCTTAATAAGGATCTCAAATTACACGAATTGTTTTTCTAGATGGTTCAAATCGATCAGATAATCATTAACTCTCTACATCATTATATATGTCTACATAATGGAAAACTATTTGGGAACAAATAAAATGGAACAGATGTTTTCTGTTGGTGTGACTCATAAACAAACTATATTCATCTAGTAAAGTGTTTATTAAAATTGTGCTGTAGATATTGTTGCATTCTGTTTAAAGATATTTTAAAGCATAATATTTAAGGATTAAATATTTGTTTAATTTGTAATATTTTCCCAAAGTTTGGATAATAATTTTGCCCAAAGGTAACCTGGTCTGGTTATTTTTGAAAGCTAAGGCATCTCCTAAGTATGTTAACAAAAGCCAGATTTCCTTTTTAGTTAGATCTGATTATGGTTACCTGAAACTTCTCTATCTGAATTCTCAGACATGTCATTCAGGGACGTATCTTTTATGCCCCATTAAAGTGGATATTTGTTTCCACAGTATCCATTCCATCCCTCCTTCATTGTGAGGCAGTCATGCAATATGGGTGACTCCTAGCTAAGGAGCCCTGGTGGCGCAGTGGTTAAGAGCTCAGCTGCTAACCAAAAGGTTGGCAGTTCAAATCCACCAGCCACTCCTGGGAAACCCTATGGGGCAGTTCTACTCTGTCTTATAGGGTCATTATGAGTCGGAATCGACCCCACAGCAACAGGTTTGGTTTGGTTTTGGTTTGACCCTAGCTAAAGGGGTGAGCCCTGAGAAGCATAATTCTATCAGCACCATCTCACCTCCTCTACAATACTAATTAATCTAGGGATGGTCAATAACCCTGACATAAAGCAATAAATGTATAGTATTCTCCTAGGCCACCATGATTGGTTCACATTTGTTTCAGAATAAAGCACATGATTTTTGTATAATGGTGTAGTGTGCAGATGGAAATTCTGTAACTGTTGCAGCCATTTGCCACATTGAAGAAAAGTGGCCTGAAAACAGTTGTGACACATAGAGGAGGGCAGAGTTGAGAAAATTATAAAGAACTTGGCTAGACACCCGACATCCTGCCCCTAGACTCTGCCAGCTATGATTTCCAATACAGTTCCTTCATTGCTGAAGACAAATTGAGTTGATTTTTTGGTGATTTGCAATCAAAAGCATCCAAACTTAAGTATCTGTAATTTTTCCTTGATTTATTTTTATATTTTACTGTAAATCTTTCTCTGACTTTTTGATGTAATTTCTCTGCCTTCTTTCCCAAACTTGGGCATTCTGTGTTTTTGTTTTGTTTGTTTCTTCTGTTCTGTCTTCTGCGTTTTTATCTTCCTGCCCCTTGTAATTTGGCATGACTATCCTTGGACAATGTAGTTTGTTTGAGTTTCAATCGATTCAGTCAATTACAATTTGGCATGACTATATTTATAGTTTAGATGCCCAAAATTTTTGGTCAGTAATGGAGCCCTGCTTGTGTGGTGGTTAAGAGCTTGGCTTCTAACCAAAAAGTCAGCAGTTGGAATTCACCAGCTGCTCCTTGGAAACCCTATGGGGCAGTTCTACTCTGTCCTATAGTGTCGCTGTGAGTCGGAATCGACTCTACGGCAACATGTTTTTTGTTAATGTTGGTCTATTTTTAAATAGGCCTTATAATGCTTACATGAATCTTCATAACAGGAGAGTAGCATTGTAATATATTTAATTGACCTTTTGAAATACCAAAATAAGGGGTTGATTTTTGTTGTGTGCTTATTACAGTATCTGATTTCTGCATAAGTTACTAGGTTTATCATGAAGTTTATTTCTTTTTTAGATAATATTTTATTGTGTTTTTTGGTGAAGGTTTACCCAGCAGTTTAGTTTCCCATTCAACAATTTCTACACAAACTGTTCAGTGACATTGATTATATTCTTAACAATATGTGAACATTCTCAATTTTTCCATTCTGGTAGTTCTGTTCTCATTAATCTAGTTTCCCGGCTCCCTGACATTCTCAGTTTTGTTTTAAAGTGATTGTTGATCATTTAGTCTCATACAGATGATTTTTTAAAAAAGCACAGTACTCATGGGTGATATTTTTTTATTTTGTGAGCCAATCTGTTATTTACCTAAAAGTTGACCTCAGGGGTTAGTTTCCGTTCAAGGTTTAAAGAGTATGTCAGATCAATAGTCTTGAGGAATCCTCCAGTCTCAACCGGTCCAGTAAGCCTTGATTTTTTTTTTCCTTTTTAGGAATTTGAGGTTCTATTCCACATTTTTCTCCCATTCTATCAGGGTCCATCTGTTGTGTTACTGATCAGAACCATCAGTAGCGGTTAGCCAGGAACCATCTAGTTCTTCTGGTCTCAGGGTAGATGAGGCCATGCATGGTTTATGTAGACTATTAGCCCTGTAGACTAGTTTCTTCTTTTAATCTTTGGTTTCCTTCTTTCTTTCTTTCTTTTTTTTTCTGGACGTGGAGAGACAAATAATTGTATTTTGATGGCGACTTGCAAACTTTTAAGACCCTAGACACTACTCACCAAAGTAGGATATAGAACATGAACTTTATGAACTATATTATCACAATTGACCAAGATGCCCCAAGAGACTATGGTCCTAATCCTTCAAATCCAGGAAATCAGTCTTGCAAGGTGTTTGATTATGTCTAAGAAGTATCCCTAACTGTGTCCCCTATGTGCTTTATTATATATATATGCATATATGTACAGTTACACACATGCATATACATATACATACACCTGTATACACACACATATATACTCACATGTACATACCTGTATACATATATGTCTACATACAGATATATATTCCTGCACATATTTTTTGTTATTGTTGCTGTTGCACATTCATTTCTTTATCTAAAAAAATGTTCCAAAACACTAGATTGACTGAGTTTTTCTTTGAATTCAACTATTTTAAGCATATAGATCCATTCTAATATAGATGTCTTTCTATTTTTATACTCATCTCCTCTGTCTTGTGTGTAATCTTATTGCTTCCATTTACTGTTCCACTCCATGGCTGCCTGGATCATATTTATTTGCTTAGACACTTCACACTTACCCAATGTTGCTTCCACTCACAAATGACTCTTCTACTGACCTTACTCTCTGTCCAACGTTAGACATACATCTCATATTGTAAACGGATTTGATCTTAGAAGTTATTTTTTTACAGTATATCGTACATGCATTGGGAGGTATTTTTATACAGTCCACATAATACTGGACAAGAATGATTAAATAGTGTTGTGTAGGATTTTATCTTAGAAAAGTAATAGAGAGGTACTCAGGTATGTCATGCATAAACACATTGAGTTTATTGAAAGGTAGTCACACAAGGTACGCAAGTAAGACCTCACAACAGTCACTTAGAACTGGAGAATCAGAATTAATAATTATAATTACAATGCTAATTCAATGATTAGAGTCTAAATCTTTAGACTTAAGGATTTGACTTTTTGTGAGAAGTCTCGGGAGGAAGGCTTGACCACGGCTCAAACTTGGTGGAGATCCTTCGTAGCTAGGGTCTGGGATTGGCGGCAGCAGGCAGAGCCTCAGCAGGCCCTTGGTCTTCAGAGAGAGTAAGAGACTAGAAAAAGATACCTTTGCCTCTGCATTCTCTCAGTGAGTGAGAGCAGAAATTTAGGGTTTATACGTGAAATTCTCACCTTGGAAGATTACAATGTTACATCTTTTATCCAGGGTTAGAGATTCGTCAAATGTCAATTTTTTTCTTCAAAGTTAGAGATTAGGGAGGTTGTTTAGACTTATGTCTCAAGGTTAGTTTACCAAGATTTTATCACAACATGCTACGTCAAAGTCAACTTCAAGTTTGCTTACCACATTCTTCATATACTTTACATGATTCTATGTCTAAGTTCGGAAGTTTTCTAAATAACTTTCTAATGACTTACAGGTTTCTAATGATTTATACTTAATGGTAGAGAGCCTCACAAAGATAGACATATTTCTGTTTTTAAGTTCTTATTATATGTGATTACACATAGGTATTTTGAAAGCATAATAGTGACTTATACCTTATAGGATTTGAGAGAATCATAAAAACATATAGAACAAACAGGAAATATGAGAAGTACTTCTTCTTGCAGAATGCTTAGTGGCACCGCACAGGAAATGATCTGGTGACCATTCTTATGCACCATGAGAGATTTACTGTCATCTCAGACTCCATTAAAATACCTCCTTGCTACAGCTTGGTAGGAATGATATAGCTACCATAAAGAAAACACAGATGACGACCCAAGGCAAACAGATTACCGAGTCAGCACTGTGACACTATATATTCACAGCCATAGTCTTCTAGATCTGCACTGTCCAATACGGTAGACTGTAGATATGTGTAAGGAGCCCTGGTGGTGCAACGGTTAAGTGCTCGTCTTCTACCCCAAAAAGTTGGCAATTCAAACCCATTAGCCACTCCTCAGGAGAAAGATGTGGCAGTCTACTTCCATTAAGATTTACAGCTGTGGAAATCCTATGGGGCAGTTCTACTCTGTCCTGTAGGGTTGCTATGAGTTGGAATTAACTGGACAGCAACGGGTTTTACAGGTAGCTATATTTGACTACAGAACACATGAAATGTGACTAGTCCAAATTGAGATGAGCCATAAGTGTAAAATCCACACTGGATTTCATAGGAACACAAAAGATTGAAATAGTTCATTAATAAATAATATTTGTATTGATTATACATTGAAATAATAATATTTTGGTTATATTGGATTAAATAAAATTATTAGAATTATTTCACCTGTTCCATTTTATTTTTTAAGCATAGCTACTAGAAAATTTAAAATACATATGTTGCTCATGTTGTATTTCTATTGGACAGTGCTACTCTATGGTATTTTAAAATGACACAAACTCTTCAATAGAAATTGAGCGCTGAGGATTTTAAACCTAAAGGCTGCATAAGCAAGGTCTAAGACCTAGTCATGAGAGAACTGAAATAAGAAAAATTCCTAGCCATGTTAAACAAAAACCATGTGAGGCCTGGAAATCTTTTAACAAGCTCCCCAGGTTGATTCAAAGGCAGGGTCAGTTTTGAGAACCACTGTTTATAGTCATTCCCAAAAAACCCTTCATGGTCTTCATAAATTTTCAAACTAAAGGACACCTTTGAGGGATTGTTATGAAAGAAACCTGGACCCAGTGGGCCCTAACTGACTTGGATTTGGGAGCAAAACTAGGTAAGCAACTCTCCTTCAGAACTTTGGCTTAAAGAAGCGCCTGTCTATCTGAGTCGGCTATAAGAAAAAGAAAAAAAAAAACTAAAGCAAAAGCCCTATTGTGAAGTGTACCACCTGCATATACACGTTTTTTTTTTTATCATAGATGTAGTTTACAGTGACAAAATTTTTCTGCAGAGATATCCCCACTATATAATAAATTTTTCCTTAAATAAAATGGGAAGGGACACTGTAGACTTAAATAACAAGTTACAGGAATAAAACAAACTGGTAGCAGTAATGAGAATGTGGAGGAAGATTCAGGGAGAAAAAGAGTTATTTGTTTCTAAGAGCAGAGGCAGAATTTGTGTGTTTGAGTGAAAAATTGCTAACACTGTAACTATATTAAAACTCTATTTTAAAAGTATATTTATTTTTCTTTTTAAATATTTTGTTCCGGTAGGTATACAAAAATTTTACAAATAAATTTTGGGGCCTTGTCTAGCAGATTAAAATAGTAAAAGCAGATGGACCAAAGCTACTGCTAGGATTATCTTCAGTTAGAAAAGGTGGTAGTATTTACATAAATCAACATGAAAAAGAAAAGCTAGGAACTGTGGCTGTGGAAGCTAAAAACAAAGATGGAGTTACCTATGCCCAGTCTGGAAGAACATGGCTGTTACCTGGTTTCACAAGGCAAAAGTTTAAGATAATAAGTAACCTATCTTTTAGAAATAGGAATTAGCTTGTTTCTGTAGATTTATGTATAATCAACAGTCTGTGCTCTCTCACTCCTGTATTCCAGACAAGCAGACGCCTGGTTATCTGAGAGCTACTTGGCAGGGATTGACCCCCTCAGACCTGTGACATTTGTCTTCTTAAGCAAACTAACATTTCAGAGAAGAAAGGATTTTGAAGGACATTTTAATGAACCTCTGAAAAACCAACTAAAACATACCAGACTTCAGAATCTCTTTGTTCCCCTCTGACTATAGAAACCCCAGTGCTGCCACATTTCTTTGGAACGTGCGGTTTAGGCTGAGTGTTCCCTGATCCACGAATCACAGATCAAATAATAAATCTCTAGTATTGTTTTTAACTTTGTTTTCATTCTCAGAAATTCTTTTACAGAACAATAAATTTATGTCAGGAGCAGGAACATTTTTCTGAGTAGATCAGATAATTCATTCCGTTAAATTAGGGGGGATATCACTAAAGTGCATAAAGTCAGTATGAAGCCCTACAGGCCAATCATCTCTCACTCCTGGCACCTACTCTGGGGGTTCTACCAAAACAGCAAGAGAGGAGCAGGAGTTCTGGAAAGGCACATGAATGTCTCCCTGACAAGATCCCTACTCTTCATCATTGGAAGGAGTCATCAATATTTGAATATCATTTGAAGGAAACTATCCTAACTCCTGCAGCAAAACATATGGCCTCATGAAAACAGTGAGATTTAAAGAGGCAGTCTAATCTGGCTATTCCTTTTTTTCTTTCTTTCTTTCTTTCTTCCCTATGCATTTGGTCTATTTTGTTTTCCTTCTCTCTCTCATCATTTTATTCTTTTTACCCCACAATACTCTTTCTTATTGTTCTCTATTTTTATTTTTATTTATTTTCCCCTTTCTCTTATTTATCTTTTTTCTTTGTTACTTTTCTTTCTCTCAGTCTTTTCCCTCTTCCCCCCCCATATTGTCCTCTTTCTTTCCCTATCTTTCTTCATTACTTTTTTTATTACTCTTTTGCTTGCCTCTCTCTCTCCTTTTCTTTTTCTATTTTCCTCTTTCTTTCCCTTTTTCCTTTTTTTCCCCCGGTCTCTTGGTTTTCTTTCCCTTTCCCTTGATCTCTCTGAACTTTTCTTTTTTTGTCTGTGCTTTCTTAGGTGTAAAACTAAAACATGTGTGATGAACAAAGAAGTAAACTTCAAACATTCAGAACTGTGTGAAATAAAATTGAAATCATTTCCACCCACCTCAAACTTCCTCAAGGTAACCAAAGTTTGTTGTTTCCCCTTTTACACCTTTTCCTTTGACTACAAAGAGAGAAAGAGAAATATACAAATTGATTGACTTTTATGGTTTCTTTGTTCATTTGTTGTTATTGTTTGTTTTGACAAAGATAGTAATCTATTGTGCTGCAATGTTTAAAAGTTAGCTCTTTTGAGGACATATTTCTATGTCAGTACATTCAAATCTCCATGCCTGATGGTGCCTGGCTACCATTAGTGAATGTTTTGATCAAAGACTCTATAGCAGAACCCGGGTCAAAAGAGGAAAATGCAGAACAGAATTTCAAATTCTCATGAAATTCAGACTTTCTGGAGTAATGGAGGCTGGATGAATCCCTGAAATTATTGCCTTGAGATAGTCTTTAAAACTAAAACCAAAAATATTCCCTGAAGTCTTCTCAAAGCCAAACAATAGTTTAGCTTAACTAGAAAAGAATGTCTGCCTTGAGCATTGTGCTCTTTTAAGACCTATCTACATAAGACCAAATCAACAACAGCAACTCAAAAAATTAGACAGGAACATTAGAGGGTAGTGAGTTTATGTTAATGGAGGAGGAACAATTCAGAAAAGGAGGGCGAGAATAGTTGCATAACTTAAAGAGTGTAATCAATGCCACTGAATTGTACATGTAGAAATTGTTGAATTGGTGTACGTTCTGCTGAGTTTATTCTCAACAACAACAAAAAAACCTCAAAATAATAAAAAAAACTGCATAGTACACCATTGTCTAGATGGAGAGTAAGCACCACAAAGTGGTTTAACTTGTTACTTGAATCAGAGATTGGTTTCATCTGACTCTTATATTGACTAGCAGTGTAACCTTGAACAAGACCCAATGTCACTCAGCATAATTTCCTCCAGTTTCATCCATGTTATGAGATGCTTCACAGATTCATCATTGTTCTTTATCATTGCATAGTACTCCGTTGTGTGGCAGCATTGTTCACAGTAGCAGAAAGACGGAAACAACCAGCAGTCCTGACAGCCTGCGCTCACGGGTGCCATTATCACACCTGAACAGGAGACAGGTACTAAGCTGTGGCACCTGGTGAAGAACCATGACCACCTGGACCAGCGTGAGGGTGACCGTAGTAGCAAGATGTTCTTGGGGATATACCTGACGCAGCTGCTGGCCCTTCAACAGATGAATGGATAAGCAAACTATGGTACATACACACAATGGAGTATTATGCAACGATAAAGAACAGTGAATGAATGACTGAATCTGGAGGGCATTATGCTGAATGAAATAAGTCAATCACAAAAGAACAAATATTGCATGAGGCCACTCCTGTAAAAACTCATGAAAAGGTTTACACATCAAAAGAAACAATCTTTGATGGTTACAAGGGAGGGCAGGGGTGGGGATGGAAAAACACTAGGTAAATAGACAATAGGTAAGTGGCAACTTTGGTGAAGGGTAAGACAGTACACAATACTGGGGAAGCCAGGAAACTTGTTCAAGGCAAGGTCATGGAAGCTCCGCAGACACATCCAAACTCCCTGAAGGCTGAATTGCTGGGCTGAGGTCTGTGGGGACCATGTTCTTGGGGAACATCTAGCTCAATTGGCATATCATTCTACTTTGGTGAGTAGCGTCTGGGATCTTAAAATCCTGTGAGCGGCTATCTAAGATACTCCACTGGTCTCACCTCTTAGGGAGAAAGGGAGAATGAAGAAAAGTAAAGATACAAGGGAAAGATTAGTCCAAAGGACTAATGCACCACAACCTCCACCAGACTGAGTCCAGTACAACTAGATGTTGTCTGGCTACCACCACTGACTGCCCTGACAGGGATCACAATAGATATTCCTGGACAGAGTTAGAGATAGTGTAGAACAAAATTCTAACTCAGAAAAAAAGACCAGACTTACTGGCCTGACAGAGACTAGATAAGCCCAAAGAGTATGGCCCCCGGACATCCTTGTAGCTCAGTAATGAAGTCACTCTTGAGGTTCACCCTTCAGCCAAAGATTAGACAATCCCATAAAATAAAAGCAACACACCAGCCCAGGGGCAAGAACTAGAATGCAGGAGGTGACAGGAAAGCGTGTAATAGGGAACCCAAGGTCATGAAGGGAGAGTGTTGAGATGTCATGGGTTGTTAACCAATTTCATAGAACAATATGTGTACTAACTTTTTAATGAGAAGCTAGTTTGTTCAGTAAACCTTCATCTAAAGTACAATTAAAAGATAATAATAATAAATAATAATAAAGTGGGTTTCTGGTACAGAGCATATAGTTGAATCATGTTTCCTTTATCCATTCTGCCAATCTCTGCATTTTGATTGGAGAGATTAATCTATTTGTATTTAAAGTAATTAATGATAAGCAAGGAGTTACTTCTACCATTTTTTTTCTGTATCTTACATCTTTTTTGTCCTTCATTTCCTCCAATACTACCTTATTTTATGTTTAGTTGTTTTTTTGTAGTGAAACATTTTGATTCTCTTCTCATTTCCTTTTGTGTGTATATTTTTAGATATTTTCTTTTGGGTTACCAAGAGGTTTTGACTTGGTATCCTAAATTTATAATAATCTACTTTCTATTAATGCTAGTTTAAACAGCATACAAAAATGTCTTTCTGTGCAGCTATCCTCCCTTTTACGTTTTTTTATCACAAGTTATATTTGTATATGTTGTATACCCTATCAATTTATATTTTTATATGCTGTATACCCAATAACATAAATTTATAATCTTTTCTAACGAATTTTCATTTTAAATGACATAGGACATAACATGTAGAGTTACAAACCAAAAATGCAGTAAAACTGGCCTTTATATTTGTCCATGTAATTACCTTCACCAGAGGTCTTTATTTCTTCATACAGAGTGAAGTTACTGTCATGTGTTATTTGATTTCAACCTGGAGGACTCCCTTTAACATATAATCTAGGGCAGGTCTTCTGTTAACAAACACCCTCAGCATTTCTTTATCTGGGAATGACTTAATTTCACCCTCATTTTTAAACGAAAGTTTTGGCTGATATAGAATTCTTGGTTGACAGCCTATTTCTTTTAGCACTTTAAATATGTCATCTCACTGCTTCTTGGCCTCTATGGTTTCTGAAGAGAAATTGGTGCTTAATCTTTTCGAGAATCCTTTCTTTGTGACAAATTGCCTCTTTCTTACTACTTTAAAGATTCTCTTTTTATCTTTCATTTTTGAGAGTTTATTATAATATGTCTCAGTGTGGATCTCTTTGGATTTATCCCATTTGGAATTTGTTGATCTTCAATGTGTAGAGTCACGTCTGTCATCAAATCTAGGATAGTTTCAGCCAAAATTTCTGCCCCTTTTCCTTTCTCTTCACTTTCTGGGACTCCCATAATACATAGGTTGGTCCACTTGAGAGTTTCCTACTATCTCTTGGGCTCCGATGAGTTTTACTCATCCTTTTTTTTCTTCTTTTTTTCTCTTCAAACTAGAAAATTTCAATTGTCCTATCTTAAGTTCTCTGAGTCTTTCTTCACCCTGCTCAAATCTGCTGTTGAAACCCTCCAGTGAATTTTTTATTTCAGTTATGGTACTATTCAATTGAAGTATTTCTGTTTGGCTTCTTTTTATTTCTATCTCTTTAGAGATTGTCTTCTTTTTTATTTATATATTGTCCTCCTAATTTCCTTTAGTTCTTGGTCCATGTTTTTCTTCAGCCCTTTGAGCATTTTTAATACCATTGTTTTAAAGCCTTTTTCTAGGAAGTTCATTAGCTGGGCTTCCACAGGGACATTTTTTTGTTACTTTATTTTGTTTTTTGTGTTGGCCATCCTTTTCTGTTTGTGTGTATGCTGTGTGATTTTTTTGTTGTTGAAAACTGGAATTTGAATAGTGTAGTGTGATAACTCTGGATGTCAGACTCTCCCCTTTCTCTGGGGTTTTCTTTTTAAAATTATTTTATTGTTGACTTATTTATTGACTTCCCCTATTTTTGCAAAGACAGCCTTCTGTCACGTATGGACACTGAATTCTCTGTTCTATAGCTTGCATTTAGTTAGTGTTTTGAGTGAGATTTCCTTGAATGCCAGGAAGAAGGGGGCCCGCATCTCCCCAGCCTTTGCAGATTGCCTCTGTGCTAAGGCACTCCTTCAACACTTAGCCAAGCTTGTAAGTAGTATAGCATTCAATCCAAGGTGAAAATGTAAGATCTTTTTGTATATTTTCTAAGCCTTGGATATGTGTGTGTACCTTTCTCAATTCCTCCATAGACACAGTGGTTCTGAACCCTCTAATTTTCAGAAGAAACTCCTCAGCTTCTCCTGCAAGTCCTTAGGCTTCTGCTTTAAGCCAATATTATACTAACTAATCCCAGGTGATTATAGGCAGTTAAAGTTTTTGAATTGCAGGCTGCTTTTCCCTGTGTGAACTCTGAGATAGACCAAACAGAGAAGAGAGCCTTGCTTCAGTCCTTCAGGCAGCCCCCAGACAGGTTAGAACAGACTCACACAATAATTTTCAAATAAAGTCTACTCTGCTCTCTCTGGAGCCAGAAACCAGGATCCCTTTCTGGGAATGTGGGCCACCATAGCTTTAGGATATCCACTAAGCCAGGAAGAGGGCAGGGCACAAGCCTATAGAAATAAAAGCTTTCCTCCCATTTTGACATCATCTTTTTGTTGATTAGCGTTTGCTTGTTTGCTGTAACACTTTGACTAATTTCCAGAGTTCTGATAAAGTTGTTTCTGTCAGTTTCTACTTGTTTTTTCTTTTTTGGTGTTTCTTTGGAGTGGGGGTGGGACTATGGAGTTGGTTATGCCATTATTTAGCCACTTCTCCACCTATCTGTTCTTTCTTGTCTCCTGTTCGCACTTAAAGTTATTCCATGATGAACTATTCACCTGTTTTTATACTCTCAGTTTTCTTATAATTGTACATTTTATGTACTCAAAATATATTTTTCTTTCAAAATGTGAAAAAAATCAGCTCCATTTGGCCATTAATTCCATTTCTTCTTTTCTAGTCTGTGTGCTGCTTATTTTTCACCATTCTCTGTGATTTCTCCCTCGTGTATGCCAATAATTAAGAAGATTAAAACACTATTATCCTCATTAATTTGTTCAGGTCAGGCCCATGGGTAGGGAGCTGTTTATTTTTTCAAAATACTGTCTGAGTGGTTTATAATTAGGATTACCCAGAAATTCAAGTGAAGTGCAAATGGGATAATGGTAAAAACCTGTTCCTAGCCCTAAATTGTAGTAATTTTTCTAATCCGAAGACCTCTTCTAAACACTGGCCAGCACCCAAAGTGTTTGCTACTTGTTTGCTTTTGGCTTGCTATTTTGTTTCTGTTATGAATAGTTAGTGGTTAGAGGGCAAATGTTTCATTACTTCCACAAAAATTTAAATACAGTCATATTGAGTATCACAGTAAACTGGAGAATAGCTGTCTTTTTCTTACTTTCTACTATTCACCCTTTTAGAAAATTGTGATACTTTTTAATTACCATCTACATTGATTGTATAGAATTTTTTTCCATAGGATTGTATGATGGATTACTACAGCTATATGAAGGACCTTCAAAGACTTTTTTTCCTTCATGCTTCCCCTGCATGGCCATTTTTGATTTGTTGTGTTTGTGTGTGTGTGTGTGTTTTCCCCTCTGGCACTCTGAAATGAATTACAGAAAAGCACGCTGGATGTTGTCACTCAGTCAGTAGAATTTTGGAGTGGACCTTAACATTACAAAACACTTTTATGTTCAAAAGTGAGATTCTATGGAGAAACAAGCAAAGATGGACAATTATTAATGGTGACAGAAACGTAAAATACAGGAGTCAGTGATAAGTATAATGTAAAGAAAGACTAGCAATAAAACAATAAATTAAGGGTTTCATAGGCATTGAGAATAGGGGGAAAAAGAAATATTAATTCTATAAATTATCCTCTACAGAAAGGATCCCAGAGTTAGGGGGCATTGAAATAAGGTTTGTGACTACACATAAATAGGGACTGAAACAATTGATCCAATATTTCATGGGATGGATTCAGGGCAATGAGCAACTAATTTAATTTGATAAACATGCAGAGCACTGATCTGATTGCTGTGAGGAAACAAATGGAATTACAGTGTTACTATGCAATTCAGGGTGCAAAATCTTTCAGGAGACAATCCCCAGACTGAAACAAATGCTTAAGCCTTCCCTTGTTGGTTATATCAGGAATTTCAGAAATCTAGCCACATTCTCTTTCTAAGTTGCAAATGTCTTTCTCTTCTTATTCTGTTGTCCACAGATAGCCAAGATTTTGTGAATATACTTTGGAGGGAGTGAGGGTGAGGAGCGTTCAGTTCTCCCCCTTTTAAGGTATATTGATTACAATCTAAGAGCTTTGGCTGCTGATGAACCATGTGTGGACAAGAAAGCAGGGTGATATGTCTCTTGCTTCCTTGGTGATTCTTCAAATTGGGCTGCTCACTTTCCAGTATTATTACACTCTGTGATTTTGCTTCCAACAAACTGGCCAGGACTCTTTAGAATAAGTTCTGTATTTTTTCATTCAGTTAAGTATAGCCTAGTTTGTCCAACGGTGATGGAGATAGGATAAATTCTGTGTCAACTCCCTCACAGACATCAGGTAATGTCAATTTAGGCTGTTCTTGGGGGCAGTTATACCCTGTCCTATAAGGTCGCTATGAGTCAGAATTTACTCGATGACAATAGGTGAGAAGGCAGTGGTGGTTCAGTGGTAGAATTCTAGCCTTCCATACGGGAGACCTGGGCTCAATTCCCGGCCAATTCACTTAAAGTGCAGCCATTGCCTGTCAGTCAGTGGAGGCATGAATGTTACTATGATGCTGAACAGGTGTCAGCAGAGCTTCCAGACTAAACAGACTAGGAAGAATGTCCTGGAGATCTACTTCTGAAAAATCAGCCAGTGAAAACCCTATGAATCGCAAAGGTCTGATCTCGTGTTCTCCATGAGTCAGGGGTAACTTGAAGTCAACTAACAACAACATTTATTCTCAGGACAAGACGCAGTCTATTATAAAGGGAGGTATGTAAAACTGCTAAAGGCATCAACACTCAAGCACTGTGATAGTTGGGCAATTATGCCCACACAACTCTAGGGAACACAATTCATATGATATCCTTTGTAAATGATGCCACTTGAAGGTATGTCTTCACAAGCTGGCAAAACTATTTCTGAAGGTTGGGTCTGAATTATGAGGCAGGTTGGAGGCTGAATTTTTTTAAAGACTGATGCCATGGGTTCAGTAGCATAGTCCTTTTTTTGATAGTTCTTTGTAGGATGATGATCTGACAGTTGTTTTCTGCCAAAAAGCTTCATGACTTAAGGAGACTAAACTCAAAAGTCTTGCAGCTTTTTGAAATCAGCTCCTTCACTGTAGCTGCCTCATGGACCAAGAAATGCTGACCCCTTTCCATTTCTGAAGACCAGTTTCCCACAACTGGCTAATTTCCTAGGCAATTCAAAACCTCCTGAAGGTCCCCTTATGTAATTCTTCTTGGACAATATCACCATCATTACCAGCTGCTGACAAGTGGATTCTGACTCATGGCAACCCCATGTGTGTCAGAGTAGAACTGTTCTCCGTAGGGTTTTTAATGGCTGGTTTTTCTATGGTTTGCTTATCCTATACTTAAACAAGTGAGACCACACAAGTGACTCTTCACAAAACAACCAAGATCTGTTTCAAGGTAGTTAACTGTCCTTGAAGTAGCTAGCAAATACTTTCACTAGAAAGGGTCAAACACATCACATTTTAATTCCAATGGGTTGCCCTTCTCGTAGATCCCCAACTCTATAAAGATACAAAGCATAGCTCCTGAAAACATAACATGGATGTATAAATGTATCATAGAAATGATGGTACAAAATGATGTGATATATTGTATAAGAGAGATACAAGGTGCTATGACACCACAAAAGAGGGAAATGTGCTCTCTGCCTTGAGAAAACCAAAAGGCATCACCTAGGAAATGGCATATGAACTGGGCTTTGAAGGATGAATACGATTTCAGTTGGAAATTATCATGTGGATAATATTTCCAGGCAGAAAGAATAGTATGGGCAAGGACACATAAAGAAAAAGTGAAGGCTCTGTTTGGACGATAACAAAAACATTGATAATTTTAGAGCATAGGATGAATGATTGAAAATAATTATCTGAGGGTGGGGCCAAGATGGCAGAGTAGTCAGACACGTCCTGTGGATCCTTTTACAACAAAGACCTGAAAAAAAAACAAGTGAATTGATTATATATGGCAATCTGGGAGTCCTGAACATCAAAGGCAGAATTGAGGAACTGGAATGAGTGGCAGGGGGAGGGAAAGACAGTTCAGAAGCAGCGAGGAGATGCCAGAGCTGACCTGGCAAGAGCCTGAGACCTTCAGGCTTGATCAGCTAGGGGGTGAGCAGTCAGGCAGGGAAGCGGCGGTGCTCGGAAGGCGTGTTTTCCACACTGGGAGATACCCAGTGCCAGAGAGTCTTTGTGGCCACCCAGAACCAGTGAGAAGCAGCCCTCGGTAGGCAAAAGATAAGTAATTATGTATGACCTACCGCGTGGCTCAAGAACACCCCCCCTTAGGGAAAAACTTCTCTCCCATTTGCCTCCTTGCTCCCTGCTCTTCACTGGGTCCCAGACCTGCTTCAGCAATTGCTGAGTCCCCTGGGCTGGAAATAGGATCCGTCACACACCCTGAGCCATTCTCCCTGCCTTGGAGAGTGAACAACTTAACAAACAAAGGAAAAAATAAACTGCTGACTCCCCTAAGCCAGGAACCCAGGGTAGACACAGCTCCTTTGCCTAAGCATAGGCATAAGGAATACATGGACTTTGAGTGTCTTTCCCATTGCATAGACTTGTGTGAGCCCATCTCAACAGCATAGGCCCTCATTACCGCAGTACAGCAGGGTATATACCGGAAGTCTAACTTAAACTGTTTCAGCTGTAAAGTGGCAGGTTCGTGACATTTGACACTGCTCTGCCCATTTAGCAGGGTCGTCATCTACCCACATCAGGGGCCTGAGGGCTGGTGGCTCCACCCGCGCCACCTAGCCACCTGTGAGAGGGGCCCATGAATCAGAGGTGCCCCCTAGTCCTTAGCCAACAGCATTAGGTGCTCACAGTCTGGCTGTAAAACCCACCCATGTATGCGCTCTAGGGAACAGGGACACGCCTTCCTCCTGGACACTCAGGGGCAGCCATCAGCTCCTTGCCTTGCTCAGAGTGTGTCCCCCGATGCAGCCAGATGCCTGTGCCTACACCAATCACCCAAGCCTGTCTAAGACTGCAAGTGAGAGCCTACACCACACACTTGGTGGGTATCTACCTGGGCGCCTGAGCTGAATCCATACAGAAGGAGTGGGTGGACTCTTGATCTCACATACCTAGTAACAGATCTAACCACCTTGTAACAGGACATTAGAGATTCAAAGATACCAATAATCAAACTAGCTCATATGAGCAGCCTAGTTGGGCATATGAAAACAAAAAAGAACCTAGGACACAGTAAGCAAACATAAAATAAACAAATATAAGAACTTACTGATTGCTCCGAGACAACAGTCAATATAAAATCACATAAAGAGGCAATCCATGATAGCTTCAGCAAACTCCCAAAATAAAGAATCTAGACATTTCCCAGAGGAGGAAAATTTCTTGGAATCGTCGGAGGCAGAATACAAAAGATTAACATACAGAACTCTTCAAGAAATTTGGATGGAAATTAAGCCAAAGGCAGAACACGCAATAGAGGAAATTAAAAAGATTAAAGAAGAGCATAATGACAAAATTAACAGGCTGTAAGAATCCATAAAGCGACAGCAATCAGAAATCCAGAAGATTAACAATAAAATGTCAGAATTAGACAACTCAATGGAAAGTCATGGGAGCAGAATTGAGGCAATGGAAGTCAGAATTAGTGAGATTGAAGATAAAACACTTGACACCAACAGATTTGAGGAAAAATCAGATAAAAGGATTAAAAAAAAATGAAGAAACCTAAGAATTATCTGGGACTCTATCAAGAGGAATAACCTATGAGTGACTGGAGCACCAGAACAGGGGGATAACAGAAAATAGGGAGAGAATTGTTGAAAATTTGTTGGCAGAAAACTTCCCTGATATACTGAAAGATGACAAGATGTCTAGCCAAGATGCTCATTGAACCCCACATAAGGAAGATCTCAAAAGAAAGTCACCAAGACATAAAATCAAACTTGCCAAAACTAAAAATAAAGAGAGAATTTTAAGAGTGGCTAGGGATAAACAAAAAGTCATCTACGAAGGAGAGTCAATAAGAATAAGCTCGCACTACTCAGCAGAAACCACGCAGGCAAGAAGGCAATGGGATGACATATATAAAGCCTTCAAGGAAAAAAACTGTTAGCCAAGAATTATATATCCAGCAAAACTCACTCTCAAATATGATGGTGAAATTAGGGTATTTCCAGATAAACAGAAGTTTAGGGAATTTGCTAAAACAAAACAAAAATTACAAGAAATACAAAAGGGAGTCCGCTGGTTAGAAAATCAATAACATCATATAACAACCCAGGAATAGAACACAGGACACAGGAACCAGATATCAACCCAGATAGGGAAGTCACAAAAGTAAATCAAAGCTAAAACACTGAAAATTAGGAAACAGATGTCAATACGCAAAAGAAGAGAACACTAAAACAAAAAAGAAGGACATAAAAAAAGTAGACACAGATTTTTTCATATGGAGAGGAAGTCAAAGCAATATAAAGAAATAAAAGACTAGTATAAAAATGAGAAAAATAGGGGTAAATATTAAGGTAACCACAAAGGAAACTAACAATTCTACTAGTCAAAATAAAAAACTAAAAAAATATAAAGACTCAGCAAACACAAAATCAACAACAATGAAAAAGATAAAAAGAAAATACATAAAGAAAAACCACTCAGCACAGAAAATTAAGAGGAACAAAGAAACTATGAACAACACACAAAAAAGACATCAAAATGATAGCACTAAACTCATACCTATCGATAATTACACTGAATATAAATGGACTAAATTCACCAATAAAGAGACAGAGAGTGGCAGATGGATAAAAAAACATGATCTGTCTATATGCTGCCTACAAGAGACACACCTTAGACTTACAGACACAAACAAACTATAACTCAGTGGATGGAAAAAAATATATCAAGCAAATAACACTCAAAAAAGAGCAGGAGTGACAGTATTAATCTCTGCCAAAATAGATTTTAAAGTAAAATCCACCACAAAGGATAAGGAAGGACACTATATAATGATTAAATGGTCAATACACCAGGAGGACATAACTATACTAAGTATTTATGCACCAAATGACGGGGCTCCAAAATACACAAAACAAACTCTAACAGCACTGAAAAGAAGATAGACACCTCCACAATAGTAGTAGGAGACTTCAACACACCACTTTAGGTGAGGGACATAACATCCAGAAAGAAGCTCAACAAAGACACAGAA
>NW_004443987.1:11417531-11419792 GCF_000243295.1 Trichechus manatus latirostris
AAAAAGCCCTGGCCCAGATGGCTTCACTGGAGAATTCTACCACATTCAGAGAAGAGTTAACGCCACTACTACTAAAGGTATTTCAGAGCATAGAAAAAGATGGAATACTCCCAAACTCATTCTATGAAGCCAGCATAACCCTGATACCAAAACCAGGTAAAGACATCACACACACACAAAAAAAATTACAGACCAATATCCCTCATGAACATTGATGCAAAAATCCTCAACAAAATTCTAGCCAATAGAACTCAGCAACATATCAAAAAATAATTCGCCATGACCAAGTGGGATTCATACCAGGTATGCGGGGATGGTTCAACATTAAAAAAACAATCAATGTAATCCATCACATTAATAACACAAAAGACAAGAACCACATGATCTTATCAATTGATGCAGAAAAGGCATTTGAGAAAGTCCAACACCGATTCATGATAAAAACTCTCAACAAAATAGGAATAAAAAGGATATTCCTCAATATAATTAAGGTCATTTATACAAAGCCAACAGCCAACATCATCTTAAATGGAGAGAAATTGAAAGCATTCCCTATGAGAACGGGAACCAGACAGGGATGCCTTTTATCACCACTCTTATTCAACATTGTGCTGGAGGTGCTAGCCAGAGCAATTAGGCTAGAAAAGAAAGAAAGGGCATCCAGATTGCTAGGGAAAAAGTCGAAGTATCTCTATTTGCAGATGATATGATCCTATACACAGAAAATGCCAAAGAATCCACAAGAAAACTACTTGAAATAATAGAAGATTTCAGCAAAGTTTCAGGCTTCAAAGTAAACATACAAAAATCAGTTGGATTCCTTTACACCAACAAAGAGAACCTCGAAGAGGAAATCACCAAATCAATACCATTTACAATAGCACCCAAGAAGATAAAAATACTTAGGAATAAATCTAACCAGAGACGTAAAAGACCTATACAATGAAAACTACAAGACACTACTGCAAGAAACCAAAAGAGATCTGCGTAAGTGGAAAAACATTCCTTGCTCATGGATAGGTAGGCTCAACATTGTGAAAATGTCAATTTTACCCAAAGCGATCTACAGATACAATGCTATCCCAATCCCAATTCCAAAGACATTTTTTAATGAGATGGAGAAACAAATCACCAAGTTCATATGGAAGTGGAAGAGGCCCTGAATAAGTAAAGCATTACTCAAGGAGAAGAACAAAGTGGGAGGCCTCACACTACCTGATTTTAGAACCAATTATACCTCCACAGTAGTCAAAACAGCCTGGTACTGGTACAAGAACAGATACATAGACCAATGGAATAGAATTGAGAATCCAGACATAAATTCATCCACCTATGAGCAGCTGTTATTTGACAAAGCCTCAAAGTCCATTAATTGGGGAAAAGATAGTCTCTTTAACAGATGGTGCTGGTTTAAGTGGATCTCTATCTGCAAAAAAATGAAACAAGACCCATACCTCACACCATGCACAAAAACTAACTCAAAATGGATCAAAGACTTAAATATAAAATCAAAAATGATAAAGATCATGGAAGATAAAATAGGGACAACACTAGGAGCCCTAATGCATGGCATAAACACAATACTAACCATAAGTAATGCACAAGCACCAGAAGAGAGACTAGGTAACTGGGAGCTCCTAAAAATCAAACACTTATGCTCATCAAAAGACTTCATCAAAAGAGTCAAAAGACAACCTACAGACTGGGAAATAATTTTTCACTATGACAATCTGATCAGCATCTAATCTCTAAAATCTACAAGATACTGCAAAACCTCAACAACAATAAGACAAATAGCCCAATGAAAAAATGGGCAAAGGATATTGTCTTAATCGTCTAGTGTTGCTCTAACAGAAATACCACAAGTTGATGGTTTTAATGAAGAGAAGTTCATTTCCTCACAGTTAAAGTAGGCTAAAAGTCCAAATTCAGGGCATCAGCTCCAGGGGAAGGCTTTTTCTCTCTGTCGGCCTTCTTCTCTTCGTGTTCCCCTGGACTAGGAGCTTCTCTCTGCAGGGACCCCCGTACAAAGGACGTTCTCTGCTCCCAGCACTGCTTTCTTGATGGTATGATGTCCCCAACTCTTGAGAGATAAAAGGTGGTGCAGGCCACACCTCAGGGAAACTCTCTTTACATTGGATCAGGGATGTGACCTGGGTAAAGGTGGTGTTACAATCCCACCCTAATCCTCTTTAACATAAAATTACAATCACAAAATGGAGGCCAACCACACAATTCTGGGAATCATGGCCCAGCCAAAT
>NW_004443987.1:11421170-11424711 GCF_000243295.1 Trichechus manatus latirostris
TGTGCCTCTTAGCTCAAGTAGATACAAGAAACTAAACGGGCAGCTTCTGTCTGGAGGTGAGATGGGAAGGCAGAGAGGGTTAGGAGCTGGTTGAATGGACATGGGGAATCAGGGGTGGAAAGGAAGAGTGTGCTGTCACAATATGGGGAGATCAGTTAGGATCACATAATGATGTATGTATAAATTTTTGTATGTGAAAAAGTAAAAAAAAAATAATTATCAATAAGTTTGGAAAAATACATTGGGGACACCTTGCAGAGATTCCTTATTTTATTAATTTAGCAAATATGTATTATGTTACTACTATGTGCCGAGTAAGGAGCCTGCATAGTGCAAGTGGTTTGTGATTGACTACTAACCAAAACTTTGGTGGCTCAAACCCACCAAGTGGCTCCATGAGAGAAAGGCCTGGCAAACTGCTTCCATTAAGATTACAGCCAAGAAAACCCTATGGTGCAGTTCTACTCTATAACATACGGTGTCACCATGAGTCAGGGGTCAACTCAACAGCAGCTAACAACAACAACATGTGCCTACAACATGTACTTTTTCTGTTCTAGGGATACAGTGGGGACCAAGACAAAATCCCATCCGTCATGGATCTTAACTTCTTACAGGAAAAGACAGTATTTTTTTTTTTTTTTTTGGTAAACAAATCAATAAATAAGATTATTTCAGATGGTAAGCTAAAACTAGATAATGTGATACAGGGACTAGGGATGAGGAAAGGAGGATCTGCTTTAGATAAAGGGATAAGAGATGCTGTCTTGAGGAAATGATGTTTGAACTGATAAGTTTGAACCATTCAGACTGAGCTGCCAAATAATGAAAAGGAGGCCATCATGCAAAGATCCAGGAGCTCAAAATCCTTGGAACAGAAATGAGCTTGGTGAGTTCAAACAACAATAAAGACGCCAACATAGCTAGAGAAACGTGAAGAAGGGAGAAAGTGGTATCCCCTGAGGCAGGGAAAAGCCATAACATGCTGGGCATTGCAGGCCAAGATAAGAGGACTGTGTTTTGGTAAATGGATGATTAACATCCCATAAAGCACTTTTAGCAGGGCCTAGCACAGAGTAAGGGCTCAGTAAGTATTAGTGATGATAATGGTGTGTGTGAGCAGAGAAGTGATCAATTTATGCTTTAAAGATATCACTCTAACTGCTAGATGTGTGGAGAATGGATTTTAGAATGGGGGTGGAGGAGAGGACAAAAGCAGAAGTTGCAAAACCAGTTAGTAGGTATTGCGGTTGAGAGATGTGTTGTTTAGGAGTCTGGACATTATTCTGGTTGCAGTAGGAAGCCACCAAAAGTTTCTGATCAGGGAAGTGACATGATCAAACAGAATCTTCACAATTATTAAATACAATGACCTTTTAATCATATCTTAATAACATTTTTCTAAGGAAAATTCTGAAGTGGCTCCAGACCTTGCCAATTTGGTTGCCTTATGAATTCTATACGTACAATTTTCTTTGATTAGACATAAAGTATAGCTAATTTATTTAAAAAAAAGAGAGAGAGTCTACTTCTATACCCCTACCCCTTATGCCTACAAGCTTAGAAATATTCCATCTAAATCATATATCAATGTCTTGCTTGATCACTTGTAAGCACAGGCTTTTCAAGCCAATGTTCTGTATGAAAGTAGATGGGTTTTAGTCATGACTGATGTACTGCTGACTGTTCATAAACTCTATCTCCTTGTGGAGAAATCTGATGTGCATAACACAAAATAGCAACAGTCGGCTTATTTTATGATACAAAATTAGCACACTTTCTTTTAAAATTTTTAATACATCTGATTATCTTGCCATTAATTAATTTTATAAGAAGGTGTTCAAAATACCCATGCTAAAAAGATGATGCTTAAATTCAGAGTCATCTCAGATAACCATCATTCCTTAAACACATTAATTTTATATGTATATTGGTGGCAGATTTCTGAAGTAGCTATCTTCATAGAAATTATTTAAGGAAGGTTTTTATTTAGCCAATTCCTAACTAAATATACATTATTTTATAACACATTCTCACCAGAAAGAAAAATCCTTCATTTTCTACGTTTAAGCACACACAACATAACCATGATTTAAAATCACAAAGTTCAATGGTTTCATTGAAAACAAAATGAAATAGTCGAATGAATCAATGAATTAAACTGCATTTGTGCATTTTTGATGGATTGCTTAAAGATTTATGTATGAGATATTTCTCTAGATTGTGAAAACTCAGCAACAGTATTGTTACCATAGTAATTGCCACGTCCTTAGTAATTGTCTGATCATTTGGTATATTTAATAACAAAATGAGGCAGTCGTTAAGGTACTACGGCAATTACTGAAAACTAAACACATTAAAGGGAACTTTCAAAATCTAAGGAACATAGACATTAATTTTGCCGTGTGTTTAGCTGATTTCCTCTACAGTCTAGGAAATTCTTCAGATTTTATATAGTTCAGTGATACTACCCTTAATTGTCAGGTTTTCACAATGGTCAATAACAAAAACGTCTATTTTGTTATAAGGAAAAAAAAAAAAACACCCTGCCGTTTAATTTTGCAACTCAGAAGAGAGACGTTTCTATCAATATACTGTCAGGATATTGAGGCCTATGAGCCAGAGTTTAAGGCAAAATACTTTGCTCTATTCTTATCTCTTCTCTACAGATAATGCAAGAGAAGACGGTTTCATGTGCAGAGAATCAGAAACCTGCTATAAAACCAGAGAGCAGAAATACGTTCAGCTTAAAATTCCACTTATCCCTGTCAAGACTTTTCTTCTACTATTTATCAATTTATTTCTTCTAAACTATCATAACTCTGCGTATTAAAACCATTTTTATATAGCACAGTGATGTGTTACAGCTGGATTCCATTTATACCACTGACTCATTCAATAACCATTTGTTAGGTAAGGACTTTAGAAAAATTTCAAATCATCGCTGTATTTTTTTCTTAATTTTTTGAGAAACCATATTTTATTTACCTGTTTTTTATTTTTATTTTTTACTGATGGGGAGCAATTTATTCAATTAAGATATTCAACCTCGGGCAAATAGCTTATATTCTGTAGGCATTGGTTCTTTCATACATAATATGCAAAAACTTAAACCTACTTACTGGAACATTTATAATTTTATTAATTCTCAAGAAGAGAGTGATGCACATAGAAAGTGCTCAATAAATTGTAATTCTTCTTCTTATTATAATAATCATTAGTAGTAGTATATAGGAAGTGATCTCAATTCATACTTCAGAAGTCTATAGACAAGTACTCTCCATATTTTTTATCATACTTATTAGATTTATGTACATATTATATATATATTTTTTTATTATACTTCAGGTGAAGGCTTAAAGAACAAATAGTTTCTCATGAAACACTAGTACACATATTGTTTTATGACATTGGTTAACAACCCCACAACATGCCAACCCTTTAACTTCTCAACCTTTTTTTTGGTGAAAATACACATAGCCAAAGATACACCATTTCAAAAATTTCTACATGCACAGTTCAGTGACATTGACTACACTCT
>NW_004443987.1:11424811-11426389 GCF_000243295.1 Trichechus manatus latirostris
TTGTCAGCTTTTTGCCTCAGCTCTTGGAGAATTCTGAGTATTAGAGATTTGATTTCCCTATCAGGTAGTTTTAGTGCATTTTCTTCCACTGGAGAGTCATCTGGTGTTTTATTTTGGATGCCTCCTGGAATAATCCTGTCCTGTTTTTGTAAATGTTTTGTTATTGTCTGCTGTCTTTGGGTCATTCAGTAGTTATTTTTCTCATTTATTAATTGTAGATTTGTTTCGTCCCCCTTTTTTTTTAATTTGACTATGTCTGAGCAGGCAGAGTGTGTGTTCTTTGTTGTTTGCTCATCTGTGGGCACAATACTTTTTGCCTCCTTCTCCAATTGGCAGGGTCAGTCACTCAGATATGGTACGGCAGGGCAGGTCTAGCTGAAGAGGAGTTACTGGGACAGGTTATTTTGTGGCACTTATTACAACCACCATAGCGGGTCAGTAATCAGTGTAGGGCAGGTTCCAGTAGTCCATGCCTGTACTGTTTGGTGGTGTGATGTCAAGCGCACAGTGCAGGTAGGCAAGATGCAGAGGGTAGATTGGTATGTGTGGAGCTAAGATGCATATGGGAGAGAGGAGAGATGAACAGGAGCCAAAAACATACAAACAAAAAAGAATGCTAGGGGAGCTTGCTGGTGGAGTGGAGAGATGAGAGACTATGAAATGGAGAAAAACAGAAAAGGGAAGAGAAAGAAAAGAATGAATAAATAAAAATCGGAAAGGTTAAAGAACCGCAAAGTTCCCAGGGATTCCACCAGTGCAGCTATGAGGTCTGGGGAAGTCGCTTTTAGGTGTTGCAGTACAATCTGGCTAGAAGGCGTAAAGGTATACAACACCAGGTAATCAGGGAACAGAAAGAGAAGGAAGATATAGAGAGATGAGGAACTGAGCAATGAAGAAAGACAAAAAGGGAAAAAGAGGGAAAAGAAAACAAAAGAAATTAAAAAAAACAAGAACAAGAAATGCCCTAAAAAAATAGAAAAAAAAGAACGAAAAAGAGATGCCCTCAGGGATCCCTATGCACGTCTGTGCAAGCCGAGGGGGAAGTCTCGTTGCCACGCAGCACTGCCTGGCCAGAAAGGGCTCCCAGCTCAAGAAAAGGAAAAGAAAACAAACAAAGAATTCAAAGCAAACAAACGAACAATAGCCCCGGGATCCCACCAGTGTGGCAGCCCATACTGGGAAACAGCTCCACACGTGAATGGAGCTCCACAGCCCCTCAGGAAGAAGCAAAGATGGTGCATGGAGCCAGGTATTTGAGCGAAAGGAGGGGGAGGTGGTGAGAGGTAACGAAGAAATCAAAAGAAGCAGAAAAAAAGCAACACTAGCAGCCAACAAATGGCACTCAGAAAGCCAGCTAGTGTGGGCTGGTGTTTCTCGGAAAAGAGACTGTGTCCACGGGAAGCAGACTGGGCCGAGTGTGGGTGAAGAAGGGTAGGGAGTGGTAAAGCGTATATCACAAATTACCAGAGCTCTGCAGCCCCTCAGGAAAAAGCAAAGATGGCGCATGGAGCCTGGTATTTGAGGGAAAGGAGGGGGAGGTGGTGAGAGGTAAGGAAGAAATCAAAAGAAGCGGAAAAA
>NW_004443987.1:11426674-11451464 GCF_000243295.1 Trichechus manatus latirostris
GCACTGCGTTAGCTGGTAGGGGACCTCTGCATGAATCTCTCCTCGCTCTCCGTTCTCTGTCAGTTTTCTCACTCCATTTGGTGCTTGGCTGAGTTCTTTACCTCTTCATTTGATGTTTTAGGGTTTCAGGATTGTTGTATTCTCTGTTTGGCTTAGTTTTTCAGATCTTTGCTGTGGAGGGACGGCTTGGTGCTTCTGCCTAGAGCGCCATTTTGCCAGAACTCCTTATTTATTTGTTTTGAAAGAGAAGCTTGATTCTATGGGGTGACTGTATACTTTGATTATTGCATCTTAATTACCATGAAAGTTCTTTATTTTAAGTTTATTTATGTATTTTTGATTCTTATATTTCTGCTCAATTCTCCCTACACATTTTGAGGGTAAATCAAGAAATCTGTATTCTCATATAATTTCAACCCTCGCACCCCCACCACTCATATTCAATTGGTATAAAGCAACAATCACTACTGCCAGGGGTAATAACCAGCTAAATTAATGTAGGAACTGGCTTGAGTACTCTCTTCTCTGAGCTCCTACCTATCACAGTTATAGCAAGCAGTGTTCAGTTTGGCACTGGTTTTCAGCATATTCATTCTGTCTCCTCACCTAGGAAAAATTGTTATAATTCAGATAATAAAATTTACTTGGGGCTGAGTCAGGAGGAAGGAGGAGGGGAGATAGAAACTAAGAGAGAACAAGAAAATAATACTCATTTTTGCTGCCTGGTCCATTTCTCTCCCCTTGCATATCAGCCACATCACCTATATTTCTTCTTTACTTTTTCCTTACATGATGAAAAGAAGTAGGACTATCAGCCCTCTAATGTAATTCCATATTTGTAAGTGAGATGTAAACAGGAATTGGATGCTGGAACTAAAACTTCTGGATTGGATTCTTTTCCTTATGTCCCAAAAACAAATCTAATAAAGAAAGTGTGACATGAAAGAGTACATGTCATATCTCTTCACTACATGTGCCTTTTAGAAACACAATACTATTCATATCTAAGAAGGTCATCTTTTATGTGAAGTATTAATGATAAGTAGGACAGATTATAATATGTAGAATTCCTAGACAGAAATAAAACTCATTATGAAACAATTCTGTGATAGAAATTACTTCCTTGTGTTTGCCTGTTCTGAGCTCCTGAGTGTTGACTTTAATAGTCAGGTCCAATTATCTATATAGTAGTACACAGGAGTGGTTCTTTAACTCAGGACTTTAAGACAAGAGGACTTGTTATCTAAATTAAGAACTGAATCTACTTTTATTAAACATATATAAATTAATTATAAAATATATTCTATGGACTCTGATCATAATCCCTAATTCCCCATACTAAGGAACTAGTAATAACCTTTAACCAGTATGGCCTAGGCAATAACCTCTGGATAGTTAAGTCTGTGCCCATGTGTCTCATATAGTTTTAGTTCCACATGGTCAGATCATGTTGATATACTGGCTTTGTGATTACTTACTGAATCTTAATCATTTATGCATGTGCTCTAAGAACAGCCATTAAGTATGAAGTCCGTAACCACTGATGTTTATGGAGGATTTTTGTTCCTTTAGTCAGCTCGGCTGAATGCATTTCCATTCCGAGAACTTTGTGTTTGCCCATGTTCTCCATGGGAACTGTGTATTTTTTCTAAGTAAAGGGTCACTGTTATTGTTGCCAAGTTTAAAAGCTTATTCACTGTGAATATTTATTTTTCTCAGTACACTTTGAATTTTAAATAGATCTGAGACTGTGTAGAAAAACAGTGTCCAAGACATTTCTTCAGCTACACCATTAAAGAATATCTCCTCTACTGCCCACTGCCTCCAATCAACCCCTTGCCACCATCAGCAGCAGTCACTTAGAATTCACTCAGAGGAGTCACACTTCATTCACTTCATGCTCGCTAAGACTTACAGAAATGTTAGATTTTGATTCCAGTTCTGACCTTGGCTATACACATTTATTATGGAAGTAACCACTGGCAGTACATGCAATTCATGATAAAATGGCTTTACATTCAGCTGGGCAAAAACATACATAGAATACCTGAGAAAATTTAATACATCCTTCACTGCAGGTTCCAGTAATATATTCCAAAGTACAGGGAGTCTACTGGGTAGCAGATATTTGGAAGTGTCTTCCCTTTTTCTATTAAACTTATCCCTGAGCTGTATGTCATGAATTGGATTCTTTGTTGAGGACATTCAGATCATGCTTCCTGATGGTATTCCTTCTGGGCTTCTCTTTCCTCTCTCAATCCCAACCCTTCTCACGCTTCAGTTTTATTAAAGTCTTCTCATTGCACCAAGGTCCACTCTCTTCTATTCAGCCTCTGGCGGGATTTAGCACAATTTTCTATGTCTGTTTTTATTGCTGATATCTGTATAGAGTCCCTCACTATTGTCTGATGTCAGTTTGAGTTATCTAAAAATCAGTCATTACTTTTTATTTAAGAAGATTAACTTCCTTCCAGAATACCTCCTATAATTTATTGTACTAAAAAAATTTGTCTTTTTTCCTAGATTTCATTTATTGTTATTATTATTATTTTATCCCAGATAATCTGGTAAGCTGTTTAAAAGTGCTATATAATGAAATTCTCGTAACACCCATGTGAAGTAGATACTGAAGATATTTCTATCTCCATTCTACAAATGAGGACACTGAGACGGGGCATTTAAATAACTTTCCCAAAGTCACACAGCTAGTTAATGACCCAGCTGAGCTTTAATCCCAGCAATCTGACACTACCTACAGTCTTAAGTTTTATTTCCTATGCTATACAATGTCTGGGTTTTGCTTCTATTATTACTATTGACTCCAGTATTGCCAGTAATACTTAAGCTTCTATTAGATTCTAGTGAGAGCAAGGATATTAGGAGCATACCAAATAAGGGAATGTATTCTGTCACCCATAAAACATTTACTCTCATTGTTTTTTCTCTAGAGTCAACAGTCTTTAGTAAATCGGGTGTACTTCATATTTATATTATAATTGGCTAATAATATGCAGGATGATGTGGAAAGCAATTATGCCAAATGTTTTTCAACTGACAAATAACATTATACACTTGATTCAAGGAATAGTTTAACTTATAATGGAATTGCTAAGTGTTCTTTACTACTCCTGACACATACCATATGGTGTAGTGTTTAAATGCATACAGTTTTCTCAGATTATTTCATAAGTGTCAGTTTTGTCTTACCAACTAGATTGGAAGCTCCTGAATAACAATTAGTATGTTTTATATCATTCCTTTATCACAACACAGAATGTAATAGATTGTTAACAAGTTACAACTCCCCTCTCAAATATTGATTTAGGAAAAGGTAAGGATTTTGTTATACACATGATGCTTGAATTCTGCTCGAATGGATGCAAAGCTTACTCCTTCCTTCTGTTCCATTTCCTCTCTTGTCTAAAGGTCCACCTATTTTGGTATGGCCCATGAGCTAAGAATAGATTTTACATTTTTAAATGGTTAAAAAATTAAAAGATGAATAATATTTTCTGGCATGTGAAAATTATATGAAATTAAAATTTTAGTGTCCATAATTAAAGTTTTATTTAATTATTTAATAAACAGCCACACCTATTCATTTACTTACTATCTATAGCTGCTTTTGTGTTACATGGCAGAGCTGATCAGTTGCAACAGAAACCATATGACCCACAAAGTCTAAAATATTTACTCTCTGGCCCTTTACAAATAGATTTTGTTAACACCTGGGCTAGACTCCTGCAGATTTTCTTTTTCTGATGACCCAGATAGGACTAGATGATTTAAACCCAGGATGACTTTAGTAAGCAGTGCCCACAGTGTGCTCTTGTATGGAAACAATAATACTGGCTAACATTTCTGAGCACTTACTGTGGAAGAGGCACTGTAGTAACGGCTTTATATATTTTATCATTTAATCCACACAATAATCCTATATATTAGTATCTTCAATTGACAGATGAGTAATCTGAGTTTTATAGGTTAAGTAACTTGCTCAAGAATGTAGAGCTAGGAAGTGGCAGAGACTTCACATATCTTTTGACTCCAAATTATTGCTCATTCTATTACTACAACATGTCAAGACCCGAAATCTTGTTGTAGATATTTATCCTGACAAGTGGTAGTTATTGTTGCTATTTCTCCCTCTGAATGGATCCCAAAGACAGTGAGTTAGCTGCCTAGATTCTCTTTGTTCTTCAAAAACTCATGACGCTATTTTTAGATATATTTTTTTTGGCATTTTCATTTTATTTGATTCAGTTCTATAGTTTTCTTGGATTATTTTCCCTCGCATTCAGCTGTCATACATCTGTAATTAAATTTTTAACCATGCTAAAATTGTCCACAAGATTGTTTGAATTCCAGGTTATAAGAGATGCCAAATGAAGGAAGCTCAACTTGATTCTAATATTTAAACTTACAAAGCCTCTTTTATTCCCTTATACCTTCTGGAAAATTAGCGGTGAAAACAATTAGGCACATTGCTTTTTATACTTTGTCAATTTCATGAATAGCATTTGTGATTCCTTCTTTATTGAAAGCCAAATGGGTCTGTCTAGTTCAACTATAGGTTAAACTTTAGCAAATGGGCAGGATTAATACATAGTGACTGACTGAGATACCACTAAATTATTAGAATCGATTATTTGATGACAATTGGGCTTATGCAGTTCTTTTGTAGTGTCTTTAGAACCTCAATTTGTTTGAGAGAATCTTTAACCTATTTTTAGTATGCTGCTGCTCCTAGAAGGGTGATTTTCTTCCCTCAGGCCTATCTCATTGCCCAATTTAAGGAAGAAGAGAAGGGAAGTAGGAGGCAGAATCTTCCACTGATATCAGACAAAAGAGAACTTTTGCCTGGGAGGAGCCTCCAATACTACTCTCCCTTCTATAGTTTTTAGCATATTAGCCTTCTAAGCTGCATAAAGATTTTCTTTTTATATCTTACTCTTGATTTCATGACAAGCAAGTAAAGGTAATGAAATAAAAGATATTTAAATGATTGGATGACTGTCTTTAATGTTAATCATCAAATACTGCACTTTGCATCATCATTTAGCCTAGGTACTCAAAAACAGCCAATGTTCTGCTTAAAAAGGAATACCTCCTATATGCCTGTGTTTTCTGATTTCTATTTCACATAGAAAATAAGTTTTGTACATTCTTTTACATGCCTTAAAGATCACAAGATTGGGCGCTATTTGCAACTGCTGGTTTCAATTACAAAATAAACTAAGACATTAAATTGACTTAACTCTTATAATTCTCTCATCTGAAGAAAGCCTTCACATAAATTATGTAATCTATCCTCAGATCACCATAATACTGAGATGAATAAATATCCACAGCACCATTTTACAGAATTAATTTATTAACTCATTAAATCCTTACTATTTCAGTGGCAGAATTCCTGTCTTCTCTTTTTTTTTTTTTTGTACTTTAGATGAAGGTTTACAGAACAAACTAGCTTCTCATTAAACAATTAGTACACATAACTGTTTTGTGACATTGGTTGTCAACCACATAACATGTCAACACTCTCCCCTTCTCAACCTTAGGTTCTCTATCACCAACTTTCTTGTCCCCTTCTGCCTTCTTGTCCTTGCCCTTGGGCTGCTGTGCCCATTTAGTCTCATTCTGTTTTATAGCCCTGTCTAACCTTTGGCTGATGGGTGAACCTCAGGCGTGACTTCATTACTGAGCTAAAAGGGTGCCCAGGGGCCATACTCTCGGGGTTTCTGCAGTCTCTGTCAGTCCAGTACATTTGGTCTTTTTGTGTGTGTGAGAGTTAGAATTTTGTTCTATATTTTTCTCCAGCTCTGTCCGAGACCCTCTATTGTGATCTCTGTCAGAGCAGTCAGTGGGGGTAGCCGGGCACCATCTAGTTGTGCTTGACTTTCTGTTTTTGAGGATGCAGACATGGCCCTTTTTCTTAAGCTGTTGAAAGTCTAATAGAATCATACCAATGCAGATATGGGAAGGACCCTAGAGACCACTTATTCTAATATTCTCATTTTATAGGGTCGGAGAAGTTAAGTGACTTACATATTGTCACATAGCTGGTAGTTGACAATCAGTACATGAAATCTCTTCTCCTTAAAACCAGTACAGTTCTCTTTGAATTTTACAAAGCTGCCAGTGCTATCTATATAATATTATTATCTATATAACATATAAAGGAGCTCTGGTGGCACAGTGGTTATTGCTCAGCTACTAACCAAAAGGTCTGAAGTTTGAACCCACCAGTCATGAGAGAAAGATGTCGTAGTCTGCTTCCATAATGATTACAGCCTTGGAAACCCTATGGGGCAGTTCTACTCTGTTCTATAAGGTCACTATGAGTTGGATATCACTGGACGGCAAAGGGTTTTTTTTTAAATATAATATATGTAGATGTTTTGTATATGTATATACATATATAGAAGAGAGGGAGAGAGGAATTTAAAGCAGAGACATTAATATGAACAAAAGCACACACTTAAGAAAACATGGAGCAGGGGGGCCAAGATGGCAGAGTAGTCAGACACTTCTGGTGGACCCTCTTACAACAAAGACCAGAAAAAACTAGTGAATTGATTATATATGACAGTCTAGGAGCCCTGAACATCAAAAGCAAAGTTGAGGAATTGGACTGAGCGGCAGGGAGAGGGAGAGATGGTTCGGAAGCAGCAAGGAGTTGCCAGACCTGACCTGGGGAGAGCCTGAGCCCTTCGGCCTGATCAGCTCCTGGTGCGCGGTGAGGCAAGCAAGCAGCGGGGCTCAGGAAGTGTTTTCCACATTGGGAGAGACCAAGTGGCAGAGAGTCTACTTGGCCATCCAGAACCAATGAGAAGCAGCTCTTGATTGGCAAAAGATAAATACTTGTGTCTGGCCTACCGCACGAATCAAAAACACCCCTCTTAGGGGAAAACCTCTCTCCCATTTACCTCCCTGCTCCCAGCTCTGCACTGGGTCCAGGACCAGGTTCAGCAATTGCCGAGTCTCCTAGGCCGGAAGTAGGACCTTTCACGTTGCCCTGAGATATTCTCCTGGCCCTGGAGAGTGAACAAATCAACAAACAGGAGAAAAAAATAATTTGCCATCTCCCCTAAGCCAGGAACTCAGGGTAAGCATAGCTCTTTTGCCTAAGCACAGGCATATGGGATCCACAGACCTTGAGTGCCTTTCCTCCTGCATAGACTTGTGTGGGCCCATTTCAACAGTGTAGGCCCTCATTACTGCAGTACAACAGGGTACATACCTGAAGTCTAACTTCAACTGTTTCAGCTGTAAAGTGGCAGGTTCATTACATTTGACACTGCTCTGCCAATTAAGCATGGTCGTCATCTACCCACATCGGGGCCTGAGGACTGGTGGCTCCAATGAGGCCACTTAACCACCTGCGGCAGGGGTCCAAGAATAAGAGGTGTCCCCCAGTCCTTACAGCCATCAGCATTGGGTGGTAATAGTCCAGCTGCAAAACCCACCCATCTACATGCTCTAGGGAACAGGGACATGCTTTCCTCCTGGACACTTGGGAGTGGCCATTTGCCCCCTAACTTGCTCAGCCTGTGTCCCCCTGCTGCAGTTGGATGCCTGTGCCTACACCTATCACCCATACCTGTCTAGGACTGTAGGCGAGAATCTGTACCACACACTTGGTGGTCTACTACCTGGACACCTGAACTGAATTCATACAGAAGGATTGAGTGGAATCCTGGGCTCAGATATTTAGTGGCAAGTCTGGGCACCTGGTGGAAGGACACTGGAATTTCAGGGGAGCTAGAGATTGGGCTAGCTGACATAAGCAGCCTATTTGGGAACAACAAAACAAGAAACTAGGACACAGTAAGCAAACATAAAATAAATAAATTTAAGAACTTATTGATGGCTCAGAGACAACAGTCAATACCATATCACATAAAGAGACAGACCATGATGGCTTCAGCAAATTCCCAAAATAAAGATTCTAGAAATTTTCTGGAGGAAGAAAATTTCTTGGTATTACCAGAGGCAGAATACAAAGATTAATATGCAGAACGCTTCAAGAGATGAGGAAGGAAATTAAACAAAACGCAGAACATGCAATAGAGGAAATTAAGAATATTAGAGAAGAGCATAATGACAAATTCAACAGGCTACAAGAATCCATAGAGAGACAGCAATCATAAATCCAGACTATTAACAATAAAATTTCAGAATTAGACAACTCAATAGAAAGTCATAGGAGCAGAAGTGAGACAAGAGAAGTCAGAATTAGTGAGACAGAAGATAAAGCACTTGACACCAACTTATTTGAGGAAAAATCAGATAAAATGATTAAAAAAATGAAGAAACCCTAAGAATTATTTGGACTCTATCAAGAGGAATAACCTACGAGTAACTGGAGTACCATAACGGGGGGGCTAATAGAAAATACAGAGAGAATTGTTGAAGACTTGTTGGCAGAAAATTTCCATATCCTGAAAGATGAGAAGATATCAATTCAAGATGCCCATTGTACCCCACATACAGTAGATCCCAAAAGAAATTCACGAGACATATTATAATCAAACTTGCCAAAACCAAAGATAAAGAGAGAATTTTAAGAGCAGCTATGGATAAATCAAAAGTTGTCTACAAAGGAGAGTAAATAAGAATAAGCTCAGACTACTCAGCAGAAACCATGCAGGCAAGAAGGCAATGGAATGACATATATAAAGCCTTGAACAAAAAAAATTGCCAGCCAAGAATTATATATCCAGCAAAACTGTCTCTCAAATATGATGGTGAAATTAGGGCATTTCCAGACAAACAGAAGTTTAGGGAATTTGCAAAAACCAAACAAAATTTACAGGAAATACTAAAGGGAGTCCTCTGGTTAGAAAAATCAATAACATCAGCTAACAACCCAAGACTAGAACACAGGACAGAGCAAGCAGATATCAACCCAGATAAGGAAGTCACAAAAATAAATCAAAGTAATCGATATGTTGTGGGGTTGTTAACCAATGTCATAAAACAACATGTGTGCTTCTGTTTCATGAGAAATTATTTGTTCTGTAAGCCTTCACCTGAAGTACAATAAAAAAAATAAAAATAAAAAAGTTAAACATTGAATTACCATATGATCCAGAATTTCCACTCCTAAATTGGCAGTCTGAACCCAATCAAAGGATGTGAAAGCAGGGATTAAAAAAGATATCTGTATACCAATGTTCACTACAACATTGTTCACAATAGCTGAAAGGTGGTAACAACTCAAGTGGCCATCAACAGATGAATGGATAAAACAACACATAACATGAAGGAGAAATTTTGTTCATGCTTCAGGATGGATTAACCCTGAAAACATTATGCTAAGTGAAATCAGTGAGACATAACTGGACAAATATTATATGACTTAACTTACAGGAAATAAGTAGAAGAGGCAAAAGCATAGAGACTGAAGTCCGATAGTGGCTACCAGGGACTCAGGGAGGAGGGAATTGGGAGTTATTGCTTAAGGGGTGCTGAGTTTCTGTTTGAAATGATGAAAAAGTTTTGGAATTAGATGGTGGAGATGGCGGCATATTGTTAATGTATTTAATGTCACTGAACTGTACACTTAAAAATGGTGGAAATGGAAAAATTTTATTATATATATTTTACCAAAAAAAACCACTGAAAATAGGAAACAGAAATCAATATGTAAAAGATGACAACATTAAAACAAAAAAAGAAAGACTAAATAATGTAGACATAGATTTTTCATATGGAGAGGAAGTCAAGGCAATATAAAGAAATAAAGGACTGGTATAAACTTAGAAAAATAGGGGTAAATATCAAGGTAACCACAAAGGAAACTAACAATCCTACAAATAAAAATAAAAAACCAAAAAAAATCAAACCAAAATCCAGCGAACACAAAATCAACAACAATGAAAAAGATGAAAAGAAAATACATAAAGAAAAACAATTCAGCACAGAAAAGTGGAACAAAGAAACTGTGAACAACTCGAAAAAAAGACATCAAAATGACAGCACTAAACACATATGTATCAATAATTATGCTGAATGTAAATGGACGAAATGCACCAATAAAGAGACAGATAGTGGCACATTGCATAAAAAAAAATAGGATCCGTCTATATACTGCCTACAAGTGACACACCTTAGACTTAAGGATACAAACAAACTAAAACTCAAAGGATGGAAAAAAATATATTAAGCAAACAACACTCAAAAAAGAGCATGAGTGGTAGTATTAATCTCTGAGAAAATAGACTTTAAAGTAAAATCTGCCACAAAGGTTAAGGAAGGACACTATATAATGATTAAATGGTCAGTACACCAGGAGAACATAATTATAGTAAAGATTTACACAACCATCAATAGGGCTCCAAAATACATAAAACAAACTCTAACAACATTGAAAAGAGAGAGACAGCTTCACAACAGTAGTAGAAGACTTCAACACACCACTTTTGGTGAAGAACAGAACATCCAGAAGAAAGCTCATCAAAGATACAGAAGATCTAAATGCTATAATTGACCAACTTGATCTCATAGACATATACCAAACACTCCACCCAACAGCAGCCAAGTATACTTTCTTTTACAACGCACATGGAACATTCTCCAGAATAGACCACATTTTAGGCCATAAAGCAAGCCTTAACAAAATCCAAAGCATCAAAATATTACAAAGCGTCTTTTCTGACCATAAAGCCATAAAAGAAGAAATCAATAACAGAAAAAGCAAGGGAAAAAAATCAAACACATGGAAACTGAACAACACCTCGCTCAAAAACTACTGGGTTATAGAAGAAATTAAGGATGGAATATAGAAATTCATAGAATCAAACAAAAATGAAAACACTTCCTACCAGAAACTTTGGGGCACAGCAAAAGCAGTGCTCAGAGGTCAATTTATAGCAATAAACACACACATCCTAAAAGAAGAAAGGGCCATAATCAAAACATTAACCTTACAACTGGAACAAGTAGAAACAGAGTAGCAAAAGAAGCCCTCAGGCTCCAGAAGAAAGGAAATAATAAGAATTAGAGCAGAAATAAATGAAATAGAGAATAGAAAGGCAATTGAAAGAGTTAACAAGACCAAAAGCTGGTTCTTAGAAAAGATGAACAAAATTGATAAACCATTGCCCAAACTGACAAAAGAAAAGCAGGAAAGGAAGCAAATAACCCACATAAGAAATGAGATGGGAGATATCACAACAGAACCAACTGAAATTAGAAGAATCATAACAGAATACTATGAAAAATTGTACTCTAACAAATTTGAAAACCTAAAGGAAATGGACAAATTTCTAGAAACTCACTACCTACCTAAACTAACACAAACAGAGGTAGAACAACTAAATAAACCCATAACAAAAGAAGAGATGGAAAAAGTAATTTAAAAATTCCCACCAAAAAAAAAAAAAAGCCCTGGCCCGGAGGGCTTCACTGGAGAATTCTCCCCAACTTTCAGAGAAAAGTTGACACCACTACTACTAAAGGTATTTCAGAGCATAGAAAAGGATAGAATATTCCCAATCTCATTCTATGAAGCCAACAAAACCCTGATACCAAAACCACACAAAAAAAAAAGAAAATTGAAGACCAATATCATTCATGAATATTGATGCAAAAATCCTCAACAAAACTGTAGTGAATAGAATTCAGCAATATATCAAAAAAAATATTTCACCATGATCAAGTGCGATTTATACCAGGTATGCAGGGATGGTTCCACATTAGGAAAACAATCAATGTAATCCATCAACGAAAGACAAGAACCACATGATCTTATCAATTGATGCAGAAAGTTCATTTGACAAAGTCCAACATCAATTCATGACAAAACCTCTCAACAAAATAGGGATAGAAGGGAAATTCCTCAACATAATTAAGAGCATTTATACAAAGCAAATAGCCAACATCATCCTAAATGGAGAGAGTTTGAGAGCATTCCCCTTGAGAACAGGAACCAGACAAGGATGTCCTTTATTACCACTTATTCAACATTGTGCTGGAGGTCCTAGCCAGAGCAATTAGGCTAGAAAAAGAAATAAAGGGCATCCTAATTCATAGGGAAGAAGTAAAATTATCTCTATTTGCAGATGATATGATCTTATACACTGAAAACCCCAAAGAATCCACAAGAAAACTCCTGGAAATAATAGATGATTTCAGCAAAGTTTCAGGATACAAGATAAACATACAAAAATCAGTTGAATTCCTTTCCACCAACAAAAAGAACTTCAAAGAGGAAATCACCAAATCCATACCATTTACAGCAGCCCACAAGAAGATAAAAATACTTAGGAATAAATCTAACCAGAGATGTAAAAGACCTATACACTGAAATCTACAGGACACTACTGCAAGAACCCAAAAGAGACCTGCATAAGTGGAAAAACATATTTTGCTCATGAATAAGAAGACTCATCATTGTGAAAATTTCAATTCTACCCAAAGTGATCTACAGATACAATGCAATCTCGATCCAATTTCCAATGGAATTTTTTAATGAGATGGAGAAACAAATCACTAACTTCATATGTAAAGAGAAGAGGCCCTGTATAAGTAAAGCATAACTCAAGAAGAAGAACAAAGTAGGAGGTCTCACACTAACTGATTTTAGAAACTATTATACTGCCACGGTAGTCAAAAAGCCTGGTAGTGGTACAGCAACAGATACATAGACCAAAGGAACAGAATTGAGAATTTGGACTTAAATTCATCTACCTGTTAGCAGCTAATATTTGACAAACGCCCAAAGTCGGTGAATTGGGGAAAAGACTGTTTCTTTAACAAATGGTGCTGGCATAACTGGATATCTATCTGCAAAAAACTGAAACAAGACCCATAGCTCACACTGTGCAAAAAACTAACTCAAAATGGATGAAAGACCTAAATATAAAATCGAAAAGGATAAAGCTCATGGAAGAAAAAATAGGGACAACGCTAGGAGCCTTAATACATGGCATAAACAAAATATGAACCATAAGTAACAAGGCACAAGCACCAGAAGAAAAACTAGATAACAGAGTTCCTAAAAATCAAACACTTATGCTCATCAAAAGACTTCACCAAAAGACTAAAGAGATAATCTACAGACTGGGAAAAAAAATTTTGTCTACGACAAATCCAATCAGCGTCTAATCCCTAAAATCTACAAGATACTGCAAAACCTCACCAACAGAAAGACAAATAACCCGATTTAAAAATGGACAAAGGATATGAACTGGCAATATGAACTGGCAATTTACCAAAGAAGATATTCAGTTGGCTAACAGACACATGAAGAAATGCTCATGATCATTAGCCATTAGAGAAATGCAAATCAAAACTACAATGAGATATCATCTCACCCCAATAAGGCTAGCATTAATCCAAAAAAAAACACAAAATAATAAATGACGGAGAGGTTGTTGAGAGACTGGAACACTTACACACTGCTGATGGGAATGTACAATAGCACACCCAATTTGAAAATTGATTTGGTGCTTCCTTAAAAAGCAAGAAATAGAAGTACGATTCAGCTATCCTGCTCCTTGGAATATATTCTAGAGAAATAAGAGCCATCACACAAATAGATATACACACACCCATGTTCATTGCAGCACTGTTCACAATAGCAAAAAGACGGAAACAACCTAGGTGTCCATCAACAGATGGGTGGATAAACAAATTATGGTGTATTCACACAGTGGAATACTATGCAACGATAAAGATCAACAATGAAATTGTGAAACATCTTATAACATGGAGGAATCTGGAGGGCATTATTCTGAGTGAATTTAGTCAGTCACAGAAGGACAAATATTATATACGACCACCATTATAAGAACTCAAGAAAAGGTTTAAACATAGAAGAAAACATTCTTTGATGGTTACGAGGGTGGGAAGGCAGGGTGAGGGTTATTCACTAACTAGATAGTAGACAAGAATTATCTTAGGTGAAGGGAAGGACAGCACACACTACAGGGGAAGTCAGCACAACTGGACTAAACCAAAGCTAAGAAGTTTCCTGAATACAATCAAAAACTTCGAAGGACAGAGTAGCAGAGACAGGAGCCTGGGGACCATGCTTTCAGGGGACATCTAGGTCAATTGGCATAACAAAGTTTATTAAGAAAATGTTCAGCATCCTACTTTGGTGAGTGGTGTCTGGGGTCTTAAAAGCTGGCAAGCGGCCATCTAAGATGCATCAATTGGTCCCAACCACCTGGAGTAAAGGAGAATGAAGAACATCAAAGACACAAGGAAAGTATTAGCCCAAGAGAGAGAAAGGGCCACATAAACCAGAGACTGCATCATCTTGAGACCAGAAGAACTAGATGGTGCCCGGCTACCACCCATGACCACCCTGACAGGGAACACAACGGAGAGTCCCTGATGGAGCAGGAGAAAGGTGGGGTGCAGAACTAAAATTCTAGTAAAAAGACCAGACTTAATGGTCTGACTGAGACTGGAGGAACCCCAGAAAGCATGGCCCCTGGACTCTCGGTCAGTCCAGAATTAAAACCATTCCTTAGGCCAACTCTTCAGACAAAGATTGGACTGGACAGTGGGACATAAAATGATACTTGTGAAGAGTGTGCTTCTTAGCTGAAGTTGATAGATGAGACTAAATGGGCAGCTTCTGTTGGGAGGTGAGATGAGAAGGCAGAGTGTTTTAGGACCTGGTTGAAGGGACATGGGAAATCAGGGGTGGAAAGGAGGAGTGTGCTGTCACAGTATAGGAAGAGCAATTTGGGTCACATAACAGTGTATGTATAAATTTTTGTATGAGAAACTAACTTGAAATGTAAACTTTCACTTAAACTACAACAATAAACAGAAAAAAAAAAGGAAAGAAAACATTGAGTGTGTGCTAGGAATAGCAAGTTTTTCCATTTTGCTTAATTTAAGTATGTGAGGAGAAGTAGTAGGAGATAGGAGTGAACAGTTTGAGATCAGGTTATACAGGGCCTTGAATAATTGATTGGATTGGTTGGGAAAAGTTGGGGTGAAGTGAAGGGTCTTCTAGGGTTTAAAGGTAAAAATTTCATGCAACTTTCAGAATTTGCACAGTAAATTTCTAGTGGAGCCAAGTCAATAACTTAAGACATGAGCTTTGAGTTATCTAATGTATTTCCTCATATGCTCCATTGTTTTGAATGTAGAGTATTATCATTTATTTATTTGTATATCCTGACATCATTTTAATGTATTTCTAAACCCTTTGCCCAAACTTTAAAACTAATATTATTTTCTGGTGTACTTGGAATAGGAGTCCACTTGTGAAATCTCTAGCAACAATTTTAATGCTGACCAGAACTTGCGTGTTCTGTATTGCTCTTAAAAGACATTTTTCTTTATATTCCATTGTCTTTTCATATGAAATGTTTCCCTTGAATGACATTTTTATTTTAAAAGTATATTGTATTTGATCTGAAAAGTAACCTAATTAAGGCAGACATCCTGTGTGGGATTTAAATCTTACTTCCCTATGGAATCATGAAACAGTTAGAAAAATAATGAATTACATCTTATATAATTTTTATTGCTACTTTAAAAATGAGTACTATATTCAGTTTGGGTTGAAATAACATACCCCCAAGGAGCAATTTGTTTCCACAAGTTAGATTGGTTCCTCACATACAAGATTATTAAGCAAGAAGGGGAAGTTATTGGACATTGTATGTCCTGTAGGAATAGCTTTTTGTTTTTTTTTACCAGAACTGAGCTCAGTTCACTGATTGACGGCAAAGATAGTTAATAATGAAAAAAAGGACAATGCCACATCTTTATCTTAATAACTTCTTGGTCTTTATACCGCCTTTCGTTTTTTTTTTTTTTTTTTTTATAAGTCAGGTGAAGCTTAAAGCTCTGTTCTGCTTCAGGGATTCTTAAAATTACTCAGGTTAGTTGTATAGCTATATGGTCAACTTTAGTAAAAATTCATTTGGAGACATAGTCATACCTATGACAAACAAAGAATGAATACATATTCTTTTTTTTTCAGATGGAGAAGCCAGAAGTACTACCTTTACTTTTTTTTTTAATTTTATATCACCGTCACCCCTTTTCAATTAGAAAGAGTAAGATTTTCAAAACACCTACCATCTTATCTACCAATATTTTGGACTAATTAAAGAGATGGGATATTTTTTAGTTGTTAAGGAGGTTGAAATCATTGAGTTGGTTAAACAACTTAATTAGGAATAGATCTGTTATGGGTTGATTTGTGCCAACCCCCAAAACTATTTTCAAGTCCTACCATCCCAGATTGTGAATGTGACTTTATTTGGAAGTGGAGTCTTTGCAGATGTACTTAGTTAAGCTAATATGAGGTCAGAACCTTGGTGGCCCAGTTGTTAAGAGCAACAGTGAGCTATGGCTGCTAACCAAAAAGGTCAGCAGTTCGAATCCACCAGTCGCTCCTTGGAAACCCTGTGTGGCAGTTCTATTCTGTCCTATAGGGTCGCTATGAGTCGGAACCAACTTGATGGCACCTAACAACAACAACAGCATGAGGTCAAACTGAAGTAGGGTGGGCCCTCATCCAATATGATTGGTGTCCTTATAAAAAGAGAAGAAGAGACACAAAGGGACAGACTCAGAGGGAAGATGGCCATGTGAAGATAGAGGCAGAGATTTGAGTTATGCCTCCACAAGCTAAGGAACACCTGGGACCACCAGAAACTGTAATAAACAAGGAAGGATCTTCACCTAGAGCCTTGACAGAGCATGGCCCTGCCAACAACCTGAATTTCGACTTCCAACTTTCAGATGTGTGAGACAAATTTCAGTTGCTTTCAGCCACATAGTTTGTGGTAATTTGTTGCAACAGCCCTAGGAAACTTATACAAAATATAATAAATTTTTTGACTTTTCACTTTTATAATGATTAAAACAAATAAACAGAAATCACAAATCACAGAATGTTAGAGCAGATAGTGACCTAAGGACTCATGAAAACGTTCTCTGGTGAGCAAGGGGACTTCTTTTTCAGAACTCCTAGCAAGCTTTTTCTCATATCTTATTGGTAGGGCGATCGTATATTCTAGTTTGTCTGGGACAGTTCCTGTTTATGCTTACTTTTCTGGTGCAGTTATTAACAGTGTCACCCTTTCTCTCAAATGTGTCCTCTTAATGATACGGTTATCTACTTATTGGCCTGAATTGAGTCATAGTCTTACCCCCAAAACAATAAGTGTTGGCAGTAAATGGTCTTATGCTAATTATTTTAGGCTTAATTCAGATGACCTATCCTAGAGACCAGAGGTGAGTTAGGTTTCTCTAAAACACAAAGGCTGCATGGGAGACGAATGACAAATTCAGTATACTTAACAAGAACAGAGTTAAATGGTTGATCAGGAGATGATCACAATATTTACCACATCTGCCCTTCCTCTCTTTTGAAATGCACTAGCATCTGATTAATTTCTTATCATTCTGATCTGAAAGCACACTGAATATACATCTTTCAATGTTGTTTTTCTCTCTGCTTGAAAGCAGTTACTACAGACACAAGTGTTTAATGTTAATTGATAGATAGGTGGAAATATTTGGAAAATTCATTGAGAGAAAAAAAAAATCTTGCCTAACTGTAAGGCTGAAGATAAAATGTCTTTCATTATAATGAGCAGATATGGTTTCAGTCAGACAGATTTATAAATGTAGCAGAGTATTTATGCTAGAGACTAAATTTATAATCCCTTTACATCTAGCAAGCCAGAAATTCAGTTTGCTGATTGTCTCCCTTAGATATATAAATTATCTTTTAGCCACTAAAAGTGTTAATACTCCAAGAAGGAGGTGTCAAAATTTAGGGAAGCCTATTTTAAAAAGAGACTTGGTAGCCCTATTATCTGGAAAAGGTAGTGAAATAAGATTCTTTGTGTTTTAAGGGTTATAAAGAAAAAGCTGCTTGACCTTTGGTGTGGATCCACTGGACTAGAAATAGGGATACTAGTTGTGAGTCCTCAAAGGGCAACACCTTAACCTATCTGAACATGATAATTCTGGGAGCCATGGTAGCTTTGGAAAGGAATGGTTTGGGGAGTATTAGAGAGTGGGGGAAACCAGAAATGCAACCTTAGAAAACCAAAGAGAGACATCTTGGGATGTGCTTAGGACAGTGAAAGTGGTACTCTCAGAGTCATCTTCCCTTAAAGGGCAATGGTGTCTTGTGCTGGGGAAGGCACTCCTTCAAAATAGACCCACAGCAGAGGCCAGGCTATGGAAGGTCATCATTGAACAGAGATCCTGTTTGGTAGCAATAATCAATGGCAGCTATAGTAATAGACGCTTTAGACATTAGAGCTCTCTGTTTGGGTGTGGAAGTTCAATAGACCTTTGTATTTACACTAAGTAAAACCTTGATGTTCTTTTTCAATCCAGGGGAAATGGGAACCCCAAACAAGAGACAATGGACTGTGTTAATTTGAAAATCTATTCTCAAGCCAAATTCAATTTAAATTAGAGAAATAAGAAAAACAATCATACCAGCATTCAATAATTGAGGAATGATGCATACTAATTACATTAAAATAAAATTAAACAATTGTAGAATCTCAGGAATAAAGGAATCCTTAAAAGTAATCTCTCCACTAACTTGTCTAATGTTTATTTTGCCTTTCTATTATCCTAGCTGAGTGGACCTCAACCTATGCCTGAGGTAAACTCATCACTTCTTAAGACAGTTCTGATTATTACAAGGGCCTTCTTTAAGTAAACTGAAATGTATTTCTAGAGTAACTTGAATCCATTAATATTAGGTCTATCCCTTTGAGTCCTACAGAAAAACTGATTCCTTTTTGTACAAGATGGCCTTGTAAATATTTGAAGGCAGCTATAATGCCTTCCCTTAATATTATCTTTTTTTTTCCTTTCCCTTCACTTCTTCCTCTTCTAATCTTCAAACTAAACTTTTTTGGCTTCTTCAAAAGTTCCTCAAGGTGACCTCCAGGCAACAGGACACTATAGACAGAAGCACCACACCATCCCACCACAGCAAAGATCCAAAAAACTGAAAACTAAGCCAAACAGAGAAAACGGCAATCCTGAAACCCTAAGCATCAAATGAAGAGATATAGAACACAGCCAAGCATCGAATGGAATAAGAAACTGACCGAGAACAGAGAGTGAGGAGAGATACATGCAGAGGTCCCCTATCAGTTAATGCGGCACAGATCTGCCATCTTGGACTCCTATCGGAGATTGGTGAATGTGGGTATGAGAGAGCAGTTTCATGGAGTTTCCAGCAGAAGACAGAACAGCTGGTAACCAACAATATACGCTTTCCCACCCTTTACCCTTCTTCACCCCCACTCAGCCTCCTCTGCTTCCTGCGACCATAGTCTCTTGGCCAGGAAGTACTGGCTTCACCCCCATGTCACTTGAATTCCACCCACCCGCACTGGCCGGCTCCCTGAGTCCCATTTGTTGGCTGTTGGTGTTGCTTTTTTCAACTTCTTTAGATTTCTTCCTTACCTCTCACCACCCTTCCTACTTTCTCTCAAATACCTGGCTCCGTGTGCCATTTCTGCTTCTTCCTCAAAGGGTGCACAACACCGCTCGACTGTGAAACTGCTTCCACTGCCTGTGCCGCCACGCTGGTGGGACCCCCACGGTTTTTTGTTTGTTTATTTGTTCTGATTTGTTCTGTTTTGATTTGTTTGTTTTCTTTTCTAGGCTTGGGAGCCCTTTTTAGCCAGACAGTACTGTGTGGCTTGGGAGCTACTCCCTTCCTCTGTATAGACGGACAGTGACATCCCTGGAGCCATTTCTTTTTTGTTTTATTTTTTGTTTCTTTTGTTTTCTGCTCTCTCTTTTTCCCCTTTTCTCTTTCTTCATTTCCAGTTTTTCATCTCTCTATACTTACGTTCAATTCCTGTCTCCCGAATACCTGACACTGTATGACTCCTCTACCCCTTCTAGCCAGGCTGTACTTTATGGCCTGGTGGCAACTTCTCCAGTCCCACCAGCCACACCAGTGGGATCTCTAGGGTCTTCACTTTTTTTTTCTTTTTTCTTCCTCTAATTTTTATTTGCTCATTTTTTTTCTTTTACCTTTTTTCTTTTTTCCTTTCTTTTTTGTTTTTCTCCATTTCTCAGTCTGTCATCTCTCCACTCAAATAGCAAGCTCCCTTAGCACTCTTTTGTTTGTTTGTGTGTATATATTTGGCTCTTGTTCCTCTCTCCTCTCTCTCCTCTTTCCCATACCCATCTTAGCTCCACACAACACAATCTCCTCCCTCCTTTTTGCTTACCTGTACCATGTGCTCAACATCACAACCCCAAGCAGCACAGGCAAGACCTACTAGGACCTACCCTACACTGATTCCAGGCCCACCCTGCCGGCCCTATTACATGCCACAAACAATCCATCCCAGCAACTGCCCTTCAGCTGGACATGTGCTACTGTACCATACCTGGGTGACTGACCCTGCCCATTGGAGAAGGAGGTGAAAAGTATCGTGCCCACAGACAAGCAAACAACAAAAAACACACAGACCACCTGCTCAGACATAACCAAATAAAACAAAAAAGTAGGATGAAACAAACAAATCTACAATCAATAAATGAGGAAAATAACGACTGAATGCCCCAAAGACAGCAGACAATATCAAAACATGTACAAAAACAGGACAGGATGGTTCCAGTAGGCATAGAAAATAAAACACCAGATGACTTTCCAGTAGAAGGAAAAACAAAAGAACTACCTGATGGGGAATTCAGATCTCTAATACTCAGAATTATCCAAGAGGTGAAGCAAAAAGCAGACAAAAATGAGGAAAAAAAAGACAAATCCATGGAAAAGGCAGACAAATTCATGGAAAATACAGACAAAAAATGGAAAAATTCAAGAAAATAACACAGGAAAAAATACTAAAATGAATTCACAACTAGAAATCATACAAAAACAACAATTAGAAAATCAAAAGATAAACAACAAGATTTCAGAAATGGACAGTGTCATAGAACGGCTGAGGAGCAAGTTTGAAATGATGGAAGACAGGATCAGTGAAATTGAAGGAAAACACTTGGATACAACTATGTATGAGGAAAAATCAGAAAAAAGAATGAAGAAAAATGAAGAAACACTGAGAATTACGTGGAATACATTCAAAAGCAAAAATCTTGCGAGTGATCAGAGTTCAAGAACGGGGGAGAAAACAGAAAACACAGAGAGGTCATTGAAGAATGGCTAACAGAAAACTTCCCAAATATCATGAAAGATGAAAAGCTGACCATCCAAGAAGCTCATCAATCCCCATTTAGGATAGACCCCGAAAGAAAATCACCAAGGCATATCATAATCACATGCGCTAAAACCAAAACAAACAAAGAATCCTGAGAGCAGGTCGAGAAAAACAAAAAGTCACATACAGAGGAGAAACAATAAGACTAAACTGGGATTATTCGGCACAAGGCATGCTGGCAAGAAGGCAATGGGATAATATATCCTGCAATATTCTCATTCAAATATGATGGAGAACTTAGGTCATTTCCAGATAAACAGAAATCAATGGACTATGTAAAAACCAAACCAAATTTACAAGAATTATTAAAGGGAGTCCTTTGATCTGAAAACAAACAACATCAGACCACAGGCTGAATCTACGACACAGGATTGTACTAGCCACATACCAACCTAGGAAATGAAATCTCAAGGACTATCCAAAACCAAAAGAATTACAACAGGGAACCAGAGAGTTTAATCTGTGAATGACAACAGCTTCAGAACAATGAAAGAGGGAATAAACAGTGTAGGTATAGAACCTTCTAATGGAGAAGAAGGCAAAGCTATACCAAGGAATAATGGAATGGTTCAAAACTAGGAAGATAAGGGTAAATTTCAAGGTAACCACAAAGAAAGTTAACAAACCTACTCATCAAAATAAAGAAGAAAACCATAAAGTCTCAGTAAAAACAAAACCTACAAAAACAAAAGAAATGAAAAAAAAATCCACAAACAAAAGGAATTCAGCACAGGAGAGTAAGAAGAACAAAGAAAACGTCAGCACCACAAAAAACAAAAAACTACAAAATGACAGCAATAAACTCACACCTATCAATAATTACACAGACTGTACTAAATGCAACCATAAGGAGATGGAGAGTGACAGAATGGATAAAAAAAACAGGATTCATCTATATGTTGTCTACAAGAGACACACCTTAGAAACAAAGATGTAAATTTATTAAAAATGAAAGGATGAAAAAAAAAATATCAAGCAAACAGCTACCAAAAAAGAGCAGGAGTGGCAATACCAACCTCAGATAAAATAGACTTTAAACAAAATCCACTATAAAATAAAAAGAAGAACACTATATAATGATTAAGTGGATGATCCATCCTGAAGACATAACCAAAATAAACATCTACACACCCATGACAAGGCTACAAAGTACATAAAACAAACTCTAACAGCACTGAAAAGAGAAATTGACAGTTCCACAGTAATAATAGGAGACTTCAAAACACCACTCTCAGTAAAGGACAGAACACCTAGAAAGAAACTCAACAAAGATGCAGAAGACCTAAAGGGGCAATCAGCCAACTTGGCCCCATAGACATACATAGAACACTACAGCCAACAGCTGTAAAGTTCACATTATTTCCATTGCACATGGCATGTTCTCCAGAAGAGATCACATCTTACACCACAGAGCATTCCTCAACAAGATCCAAAACGTTCAGATAATGCAAAGTATCTTCTCTGACCACAATGCCATCAAGGTAGAAATTAACAACAGGAAGAGCAAGGATAAAAAATGAATTACATGGAAACTGAATAACACCCTGCTTACACATAACTGGGTAATAGAAGAAATCAGAGATGGAATAAAAAAATTCCTAGAATCAAATGAGAATGAAAATACATCATACCAAAACTATTGGGACGCAGCAAAGGCAGTCCTCAAAGGACAGTTTATGGCAATAGACACACACATCAAAAAAGAAGAAAGGGACAAAATCAAAACATTAACTACCGAACTCGAACAAATAGAAACAGAATAGCAAAAAAGAGACAAACAGCCACTAGAAGAAAGGAAATAATAAAGACCAGAGCAGATATAAAAGAAAGAGAGGATAGAAAAACAATAGTGAGAATCAACAAAACCAAAACTTTGTTCTTTGAAGGCATCAACAAAATCGACAAACCACTGACCAGAATGAAAAAAGAAAAACAGGAGAGGATGCAAATAACCCAAATAAAAAAATGAAATGGGCGACATTACAACAGACCCATCTGAAATAAAAAGGATTATAACAGAGTGTTATGAAAAACTATACTCCAAAAAATCTGAAAACCTATAGGAAATAGATAAATTTCTAGAAACACACTACCTAACCAAACTACCACAAAGTGATGTTGAAAATCTGAACAGACCTATAACAAGAGAAGAGATTGAAGGCAATAAAAAAAACTCCCACCAAAAAAAAGCCCTGGCCAAGATGGCTTCACTGGAGAATTCTGCCAAACATTCAGATAAGAGCTTATACCAGTACTACGCAAAATATTTAAGAACACCGAAGAGGAAACAACACTTCCGAATTAATTCATGAAGCCCGCATAAGCCTGATACAAAAACCAGGCAAAGATGCCACAAAAAAAGAAAATTACACATCAATATCTCTCATGAATATAGATGCAAATAATTCTCAATAAAATTCTAGCAAATAGAATTCAGCATCATATCAAAAAAAAAAAAAAATACACCAAGACCAAGTAGGATTCAAACAAGGTATGCAAGGATGGTTCAACATTAGGAAATCAATCGATGTAATCCACCACATAAATAAAAGGAAAGAATCACATGATCATCTCAGCTGACACAGAAAAGGCATTCGACACAGTCCAACACCCATTCCTGATAAAAACTCTCAATAAAATAGGTATACAAAGGAAATTTCTCAACATAATAAAGGGCATCTATGTAAAACGAATGGCCAAAGTCATTCTTAACAGAGACTGGCTGAAAACATTCCCCTTGAGAACAGGAACAAGACAAGGATGCCCTTTATCTCCACTCCTATTTAACATTGTGCTAGAAGACCGAGCTAGAGCAATAAGGCAAGAAAAAGAAATAAAGGGCATCCAGATTGGTAATGAAGAAGTTAAACTGTCACCGTTTGCAGATGGTATGATACTATACACAGAAAAGCCTTAAGACTCCACGAGAAAACTACTGGAACTAACAGAAAGATTCAGCAGAGTAGCAGGATACAAGAAAAACATACAAAAATCAGTTGGATTCCTATACACCAATACAGAGAACGATGAAAAGGAAATCAGGAAAACAATACAATTTATAATAGCCTCTAAATAATTAAAATACTTAGGAATAAATCTAATCAAGGATGTAAAAGTCCTATACAACAAAAACTACAAAACACTACTGCAAGAAACCCAAAGGGATCTACACAAATGGAAAATCATACAATGCTCATGGATAGGTAGACTCAACATAGTGAAAATGACAATTCTACCCAAAGCAATTCACAAATACAATGCAATACCAATCCAAATACCGACAACATTCTTTAAAGAGATGGAAAAACTAATCAGTAACTTTATATGGAAAGGGAAGAAGCCCCAGATAAATAAAGCATTATTGATGAAGAAGACTAAAGTAGGAGAACTCGCACTACTTGACCTCAGAACCTACTATACAGCTACAGTAGTCAAAACAGCCTGGTACTGGTACAACGACAGATACATTGACCAATGGAACAGAATTGAGAACCCAGGTGTAAAACCATCCACCTATGGTCTCCTGATTTTCAACAAGGGCCCCAAGTCCATCAAATGGGGAAAAGACAGTCTTTTTAACAAAT
>NW_004443987.1:11452276-11477738 GCF_000243295.1 Trichechus manatus latirostris
TCATGAAAAAGTTTACACACAAATGAAACAATCTTTGTTGAGGGGTGGGGGATACTAAATAGACAATAGATAAGTGGTAACTTTGGTAAAGGGTAAAACAGTACACAATACTGGGGAAGCCAGAACAACTTGTACAAGGAAACGTAATGGAAGCTCCATAGACACATCCAAACTCCCTGAGGGACTGAATTGCTGGGTGGAGTTCTGTAGGGACCATGGTCTCAGGGAACATCTAGCTCAATTGGCATATCACAGTTTATAAGACAATGTTCTACATTCCATCTTGGTGAGTAGTGTCTGGGTCTTAAAAGCTTATGAGCAGCCATCTAAGATACTCTGCTGGTCTCACCACTTCGGGATCAAGGGAGAATGGAGAAAACAAGATACAAGAAAAGGATTAGTCCAAAGGACTAATGGACCACAGCTGCCAAGGCCTCCACCAGACTGAATCCAGTACAGCTAGATGGTGCCCTGCTACCACCACTGACTGCTCTGACGGGGATCACAACAGAGGGTCCTGGACAGAGCTGGAAAAGGATGTAGAACAAAATTCTAACACACAAAAAAAGACCAGATTTACTGGCCTGACAGAGACTGGAGAAGCCCCGAGAGTATGGCTCCCGGACACCCTTATAGCTCAGATGTGAAGTCACTCCCGAGGTTCAACATTCATCTGGGGATTGGACAGCCCCATAAAACAAAATGGGACTAATGAGGCACAGTAGTCCAGGGACAAGGACTAGAAGGCAGGAAGGGACAGGAAAGCTGATGATAGGGAACCCAAAGTTGAGAACGGACAGTGTTGACATGTTGTGGGGTTGTTAACCATTGTCATAGGGCAGTATGTGTACTGTTTAATGAGAAACTATTTTTTCTGCAAACCTTCATTTAAGGTACAAAAAAAAAAGAATTATCTATGTGATTTCAAATTGACAACAGCAACTCAAAAGGTTTGATGGGAAGCTTAGGGGACAGTGAGTTGAAGATAATGGTGATGGAATAATATGGGAAAGGATAGTGAGAATAGCAACACAACTGGAAGAATGTAATCGATGTCACAGAATCATACACGTAGAAATTTTTGAAATGGTGTATCTTTGGCTATGTATATTTTCACAAAAAAAAAAAGGTCGAGAAGGGAGCATGTTGACATGTGATGGGATTGTTAACCAATATCATAAAAACAGTATGTATACTGACTGTTTAATGAGAAACTATTTGTTCTGTAAACCTTCATCTAAAGTACAATAAAAAAAAAAAAATTCCTCAATTTTGAATCCCCTCACCATCTTGGTCACTTTTTTTTTTTTTAATGTGCTCCAACTTGCCTATATTCTCCTATCATGTAATACCCAGAGGAAACTGAACATATTTTTTAGGCATTATCTAATGACTCATTCTGAGTATACGTTTTACTAAAACAACCTAAAAATAAATTAGCTATTGGGCAACAACTCTATACTTTTGTCTCACAATCGATTTCCCTCCTGACTAAAAGTTTGAAAACTTTTACACAGGTTTTCTCTAAGGTGAGATTTTTCTCAGTGCTATACCAGTGAGTTTGGGGTTTTGGATGCAGGTGCAGGAATTTATCTGGAGATTAAATTTATCATCTTATCCCAACAAGAACTTTCTTTGATGCTGATTATATCATGAAGATTTTCTCAGCTAAATTCTTGATAACCATGATGCAATGAGTTTGGCAAACTGTGCATTTAGAGGGAACAGACCCCATAAGACTGATACCTACCGCAAGTTTGAAAGGTTCTCAAAACCAACCTGAGGTTCAATAATTTACTAGAAGGGCTCACAGAACTCACTGAAAGCTGTTTTACTCACAGACATAATCAATTACAGAGAAAGAATACAAATTAAATTCAGCCAGGGGAAAAGACACATAGGGCAGAGTCTAGGAAGGGTCCAAATGTGGAGCTTCTGGTCATCGTCTCCCTATGGAATCATGGATGGTGTTAGTTCCTTCTGGCCACGATCAATGTGTGACAATACATACAGAGTATTTCCAATTAGGGAAGCTGACAGGAGCCTTTGGTATCCAGATTTTTTTTAACTGGGACTTAATCACATACTGTCCACGTGGCTGACCTTTAGTCGCCAGCATCTCCTGGAGGTCAGGCTGATATCTTTAGTCTCCAGTTCCTCCAGAGATAGGACCTAATACAATGTGGCCTAAAGCCCCATCATAAGTCATATTGTTAGACTATCTGTTGACCAAGGCCCCTAGGCAAACAAAGACACATCTGTCAGCTAGACTATTCCTGGGACCTAGAGAACACCTCCCAGTAGCCAAAGGCAAAGACCAGACCTCTCTTTAACCATTGGCATCAAGTCAATTCCAACTCATAGTAACCTTATAGGACACAGTAGAACTGCCCCATAGGGTTTCCAAGGCTATAATCTTTATGTAAGCAGCCTGCCACATCTTTCTCCCGCGGAGCGGCTGGTGGGTTCAAACTGCAGATCTTTCATTAATAGCCGAGTGTTTAACCACTGTGCCACCAGCAGTGGCATCACTATGGTGGTGCGGGGGGTGTGGACCACACCGAGTGACACTGTCAGAGGGGATGACACAAAAATGATTATAAAATTTTTGTGCAGTGTTTCAGCAGAAATTTATTATTTTTTATAAAACTATCCCTGTAGTTAGTTGTAACAACAAAATTTTTTTTGTAAGCCCGGCTTACATGTATCAATATACCTACAAGGCTGAAACTCTGTGCTAGTTTACTTTTTGAACTTTCTAATGTGCTCCAGTCAGAGTTGTCAATATTACCCAATTACAATGACGCTTCAAATCACGTGGTGTCGCCTGCACATGCTACAAGCATGTGCTGTTGTTTTCGTTGCTGCCAGTGTTTCTATAGTCACTGATTTTGTCAAATTTTCTGATGTTTTAGCTACAATATTGTGGTAATTAGCATGGGAGGGGTGTGACATCATGGGTTATCACACTGAGTGACACCAACCCTAGTGACACCACTGGCCACCAGGGCCCCTTATTGTACTAGTACCTAGCACATATATTTCCATTTTGTACTCAAAGATATCTCAGAGACCTTCCCAAATGTCTTGTTGAAGTACACATACACTATCTACAGAATTTCCTTCATCTACCAATCAGTAGGGAACCCTGGTGGCTCAGTGGCTAAAGAGCTCGGCTGCTAACCAAAAGGTCAGTGGTTCGAACCCACCAGCCACTCTGCGGGAGAAAGATGTGGTACGCTGCTTCCGTAAAGATTTACAGCCTTGGAAACCCTATGGGGCAATTCTACTCTGTCCTACAGGGTCACTATGAGTCGGAATCAATTCGACAGCAGTGGGTTTGGTTTTGGTGTTACCAATCTAGTGACCCTGGAAAAAACAGAAATAAGGTAAGAAATGATTAAAAGATGAAGCCGTTCAGATCAACCCTGGATCATTAGGCAAGCCTGAAGAAGAGTAGATATAAATGAATTCGAGGAAAGCAAATTTAGTCAAATATAGATAGACATGGCTGTAGACTATTAAGCAGTCAAGCCTTTCTTAAACATAGCACCATGCTAAAAGTGCTACTGGAATTCACAAAGGAATATCATCATTCCCCTTCACTGTCCCTCTCAGGGTTTGATTTCTAATTTCACTAGCAATGCCTTTGGTGATTAATCTTTTCTCTGGCTGCCCGCCAAAAACTGAAAGAGTTAAGTAAGGCAACACATTTGAGACAGTTATCAAAAGAATGTCTAATGAATATAATTCTATATAAATAAGCTTGTTCATTTTCATTGTCTGGTTCCTTTGATATCATAGAAAAACAGAAAGCATATGCAATTGGAAGAGCTTTAATAGAAATCCATGCTTTTCAGTGTTCATCTTCTGTAAGTCACCACTCTTGTTAATAACCTCTACTTGGGTAACAGAACAATGCTTTGGCAATGACCCAGGGTATTCTGTGAAGATGTCATGGTTAATTTAGATAAATTTTAGATTTTCCACGTCTTCTGGCAGCAGAGGTTGTTGTTCAGTATCAGCGCTTCTAGCAGTACTAAATATTCTTTGTAGGTGCATGTTGGCTAGCAGATAACCTGAATAAAATATAGCCCATCTAGTTAAGGCTAGCAAGAGAGTGATGGCTTTCCTAAGCCACTTTTTCAAAGTCTCTCCTTTCTTCTGTCTCTGACTCTTTCTCTTCACAATTTTTTTTTCTGTTCTTTTAATATGCTATTGGCTGTGGGAGTGGAACAGAGTGTCACTCCTTTTAATCTAGGTTCAAAATATGAGTAATCTTTATTTTATTTTCTACTGGTGTCTCTCTAAATGTCTCTATTCATTTCTTTAGATTTAACTTCCATTGATAACCTGTGAGCCTCTCTCTCTTAGTTCGTATGCAACTCCTTACACACATTTCTATTCTGCTGAATATTGATTATTCTTTCATAGTTCTGTACTATAACTCGCTACCTATTTTCCAATTTTTAATTTCCGTATTTTTAGCCATTATTTTTTTTAATTTTTTTTGTGAAAATATACACAAGAAACTGTACACCCGTTCAACAATTTCTACATGTACAGTTCAATGACACCGGCTACATACTTCACATTGTGTCACCTTGCCATTAATTTTTTTCTACTATTTAATTTGGTTTTAACCTATTTCTCTACAGATATTTGATACACTAATTTCATTCATTTGTTCATTATTTCAACAAATTACAATAAAATAAATGAATTGCTACAATACAGTTTTTTGTTATTGCTGAAAAAGAGCATTGGTGACATAAAGGTTGGAGTACCCAATTGTCTGGGCAGTTCAAGACAGGCTTCTCAGAGACGGTAGCATTTGAGCCCAGACTAAAGAGATGAGTAGGACTTTGTTGTTGTTGTGTGCTAACGAGTTTAGTATGAAAACAGGAAGATGCACATGGGAGGAACAGGAAATGCTATGCATAGAGACATGTAGGCATGAAACAGGATTGTGTGCGGAGGGAGGTCTAAGCAGTTGATGATGACTAGTGTAAAGTGAGAAGGGAAAGTTGCTGGAAATGAGGATAGATGAACACAGGGTAGTCTAGATTCTGAAAAACCTTTTATTTCTTTGGATAATATAGAACACCTAATGAATTTTGAGAAGAGAGTGACATGATTATGTTTTTGTGTTAAAAATTTCATTCTGTAGATAGTTGGGAGGATAGATTAGAGAGCTTAAACCTAGAGGCAATAAAGGAATTATTGAAATAATTCAAGTGAGAGATGATGAGGGCTTGACCTAAGGCAGTGACAGTGGAGATGGTATAAGAGAAATTCAGAACTTGATGATTGATTGTGTGCCAGGGGATATTTGAGAAGGAAGAATATAGAATCCCTCCTTGATTTCTGGTTTAGGCGACAGGATGGATAATGATGCCATTCACCAGGATGGGGAGTACAGCATGGGTGGGGGGATGAGCAATTCAGTTTCAGATATGTTTGTTATAAGACGGCTTTGGGACAAACAGGGGGAAATGTTAGATATGATTTTTTTTCTTCAGTTGCCGTTGAGTAAATTCCAACTCATGGCAACCCCCTGCGTGCAGAGTAGAACTGTACTCCATAACGTTTTCAATGGCTGTGACCTTTTGGAAGCAGATCACCAGGCCTTTCTTCCAAGGCAACTCTGGATGGGTTCGAACTGCCAACTTTTTGGTTAACAGTCCAGCATTTAACTGTTCCAACTAGGAAATTCTAAGCATGAATTAAACCTCAGGAAAGAAAACTGGGAGCTTTAGATGCAAATGTGGGAATCGTTAGCATAAGCATGGTAGTTGAAGCTGAAGTTGTATTTGAGATTACTCAGGCTGTGTGGAATAAAAACATCAAAGGATGAGGACCATATCCTGGAAAATTTCCCAAAGTACACAATAGAGTTATTCTTTATCCTGTGTAAATTCTTGATCATTTTAGTGTGTACCTAATTATCTCATCTTTCTATTATTATAGCAAAAATTCCTTACAAGTTAAAAAGAAAATAACTATGTATTTCAGTATCTCTTTAGTTTTAGTCACATTTAACAGCTATTAATATTTAAAAATGTTTAAGTTATTCCAGTGTTAGCTACTTGGGTGTACCCATGTCCTTCAGCTTTATAGGATAACTCTTACCCAATATTTAAATTAAAATAGGTTAGTTTCTCATCTAAAAAATTCTAAAAAACTCAGCATTCCCAAGTATCTCAAGATTCTTAGGAGATTTGTTTTTTAACCACCTGTTGCTCTCTTTTTCTGCTTCTGAATTTTTAATATATTACTGTTTTACCTCTTATTTCTCATTCCTTTTCTCTCAGTTGTGTCCACCGGAAGATAGAACATTGTCCTTTTCTCCTGGTTTCTCTGAAGTACTTTACACACATTGATTATATAGAGTAGACATCTACTCAAGTTTCAGAGGGGTAATGGTGGCAGTTTCCATCACAAAATAGCACAGCAGAGAAAAAGATTGAATAGTGGAGATCTCTGTTCTTAAAAATACTTTGGCTATATCAATCAGACAGATTTTTTTTTCTTTGCTGACTTTCTTCCTCAACACTTCTGGCCTCTTTCCATATTTTTGGGTCCACTCCTTACCCATGTGTACGGGTTAAGACAACAAGTTCTAGAGCCAGATAGCCTTGGCTTGAACTCTGGCTTCACCACCTACCTATGGTATGATTTTGGGAAAAATATCTAATCTCTCTGTGGCTCACTTTCCTCATTAGTAAAATGGAGATAATATTAATTTCTTCCAGAATTTTTTTGAGGATTACATGAGCTAATATATGGAAACTGTTTAAAATAATGCCTGGTATGTGCTCAATACAGTGTTAGCTAATATTATTACTACTAATTTACCCTTATCACTGACTTTTCACCAAAACAAAAAAAAAATTCCAAGCCCCTACCATGTTTTTTGCAAAACAACTCACCTTATTTGTTTAAAAAAAAATCTTTAGAGTAAAAATACCTGGGACAAAGTATGTAACAAACATTAAAAAATACACATACACATTTAAAATGATATTGAGAAAGTTGTTAGGAATTCCTCCCAGTAAGGGATCACATCCATGTTTCACAATCTACAGACAGTTATGTTGTTACTGAAAATATATCTAAAGGTATTTGGTCCAAGAGAAGTCAGCTTTTATCTGCTAACAAAGAATTACCTCTTTAAAAAAAAGGAGAAAGCTAAGAAGAAAATACATACATATATATATATATATATATATGTTCCCTTTACATTAAATACGTTCACTACTGAAAAACTCTGTTATTACCATTTTTTGCCTGAGGAAACCCATGTCTCTTCTCTGTCCTCTGCAATGTATGACCTGAGTTTCACTTTTTAAAATGAATGCTGCTTGTTTAGGTGTAGTATGAATGTGAAAGTGTCAAGGGAGACTATCTCTATGCTCGCATTTACTAAGGTTTTCTAAAGTGTTCACATTACATGACAAATATGTTTTTCTGAAACTGATATACAAATCTCATCTCAGAGATGTTCTGCTTTTAGTTAAAGGGAATTTTCAGAGAGAAGAGGAACAGCGTGGTAAGTATAACACTATTTTCCTTAATGCATCTCCTTTTCCTAACCCATTATAGTTCAGATACATTTCTTCAATATTAACAAATTGAAGGTAGTGTTAATCAATAGTAAACTACTCTTTTATACATGTTTTTTTGTTCAAGGAGTAGTTTAAAATTCTACTAAAAGGCTATGAAAAGGTAAAATAGCAAAAGAAAATGCCTGGCTTTGAAATCAGACAGGCCTGCATTTGAAGTCAAAGTTTACCACTCACTAGTTGTGTGACCTTGGGCAAGTTACGTGACCTTTTTGAGCTTCGGTTTCCTCATCTATGAAATGGAGATAATAATATTACATACTTAAAGATGTTGCTAGAATTACTAATAATGTGTATAAAGTACCTGGCCTAATTTCTGGTCCATACTAAATGACAAAAAGTGTTGTCTTGTTGTTGGTGTTGTTAGGTGCCATCAAGTCAATTCCAACTCATATTGACCCTATGTACAACAGAACAAAACACTACCTGGTCCTGCGCCATCCTCACAATTGTTGCTATGGTTGAGCCCATTATTGCAGCCACTGTCTCAATCCATCTTGTTGAGCGTCTTCCTCTTTTTTGCTGACCCTCTACCTTATCAAGCATGATGTCCTTCTCCAGGGACTGGTCCCTTTTGATAATATGTCCAACATACATGAGAAGAAGTCTCATCATCCTCGCTTCCAAGGAGCACTCTGGCTGTTCTTCTTCCAACACATACTTGTTCATTCTTCTAGCAGTCCATGGTATATTCAGTATTCTTGGCCAAAACCATAATTCAAAGGCATCAATTCTTCAGTCTTCCTTATTCATTGTTCAGCTTTCACATGCATATGAGGCAATTAGAAATACCATGGCTTGGGTGATGCACGCCTTCTTCCTCAAAGTGACATTTTTGCTTTTTAACACTATAAAGAGGTCTTTTGCAGCAGAGTTGCCCAATGTAATACATTGTTTGATTTCTTTTTTTTTCTTTTTCTTTTCTTTTTATTGTACTTTAGATGAAGGTTTACAGAACAAACTAGTTTCTCATTAAACAGTTAGTACACATATTGTTTTCTGACATTGGTTAACGACCCCTGCTTCCCTATTACCAGCTTTCCTGTCCCCTCCTGCTTTCTAGTCTTTGTCCCTGGGCTGTTGTGCCCCTTTAGTCTCGTTTTGTTTTATGGACCTGTTTAATCTTTGGCTGAAGGGTGAACCTCGGGAGTGACTTCATTACTGAGCTAAAAGGATGTCCGGGGGCCATACTCTTGGGGTTTCTCCAGTCTCTGTCAGGCCAGTAAATCTGGTCTTTTTTTTTTGTGAGATAGGATTTTGTTCTACATTTTTCTCCAGCTCTGTCCGGGACCCTCTATTGTGATCCCAGTCAGAGCAGTAAGTGGTGGTAGCCGGGCACCATCTAGTTGTACTGAACTCAGTCTGGTGGAGGACATGTTAGTTGTGGTCCATTAGATTGTTTGATTTCTTGACTGCTACTTCCATGGGCATTGATTGTGGATCCAAGTAAAATGAAAACCTTGACAACTTCAATCTTTTCTGCATTTATCATGATGTTGCTTATCTATAGGTATTATAATGAATAATTATAATTGAAAATATTTATTGAGCAGTTACCATATGCCATGTGCTGAGTTAGGTACTAGATATACAGTGATGAGCAAATTGGAGATGGTCCCTACCTTCATGGAATGTCATCATCATTATTATTGCTATTATTATTAACTCTCATATTTGGATTACCAATTTTCACAGACTATGAGTACAAAAATATGCACAACACTAATATTTATAATGAGAAGAGCTTATTCTTTGATTCTCAAGGCAGTTCAGTATTTGCAATATCTGAGGAACATTGCTTCAAATATCAATTCTTCTATTTGATGCTTATGGAGATGTAGAAGTTGTAGAAGTTTGGGATGATTCTGTATCAATTTTAGAGACTATCCTAAAAGCTCATTTTTAAAATAACAATTTGTTACTGTGTTCCAAATACAGAATTAAATACTTTCAGAATATTTTAACTTTCTGGCATTTTGGATCTGGATAAATTGAGGTACAGTAATATTTTGAAGATGATTATGTACATATATGGGGATTAGTAGCAAATTGTCACCTTCCAAAGCAAAGATAATGTTAATTATTTAGTAATTTTGTTTAGTTCAAACATTATTTATATTTCTAAATATTTATCCATGAGGGTGTATATTGTAACTAAGCATATGAAATATGCTTAGGAACCTCTGACAAATAGAAATTTTTCTAGATTTCAGATATTATAAGTGATATTATATTTATTAAATAAGATAAAGAATACTAAGCTAGACTTTTTTGAGCTCTTACTATCTATTTCAATTATTGTATTTAAGTGTTTTACACTGATTTAGAGCCTTCATTTAAAGATAAGAGCAACCTACTAGATAGTACTGTTATAGTACTTTTATACTTTTTCTGTGAATATGTTCTATATATAAGGTACTGTTCTGGATATATAAGAAGTTCTAGAAAAGTGAGGAAGAGGTAGAAATCATCTTCCTGAAAGGCAGGATTAATAGACTCCACATAGTGGGAGAGGAATGTGATCTGAGCCTTGAAGAAAATATTTTACCTCATTAAAGATAAAGAAAAATGAGTGCAGGATTTTCAGGTAGAGAGATAGCATGAACAAACATGTAAAGGCAACAATTACAAATCTCTAGTTTGATTGGCAAAGAATGTATTTTGGAGAAATATGAGGTTGCACTGGAAATAAAGGTCTCGACCAAAACATAGAAGACCCGGGATGCTAGGCAAAAGTGTTTGGCTTTTGCCTTCAAAACAAATAAGCAAATAAATAAATAAATGGAAGAGAATATCATAATGAAAACTAAGTTTTAGAAAAAGTAATTTCATAGAGATAAACAGATAAATGGATTCAAGAATTCCAGTTTATCGACTACTGCAATAGTTAATCTTGAATAAATGAAGGCCCCAAATAAGGAAATGAATATGAGAATGGACAAGAAAAGAGAGATAAACATTTTGGGAGAAAAATAGGCAGAACTTTTTAGCTGAGCAACAGTAGGCAGCCAGATCTGAGATGGCGCCAACGTTTGGTGTCTTAGCGCTGAATGAAAACATTAACTGAAATAAGGAATTAAGGTAGATTAATTGAATGTGGGAGAAAAAAGAAGAGTTCTATTTTACACCTGTTGGGTTTGAGATAACAACCCAGAAATGTCCAGTAAGCATATGAAAACATAAAATTGGAGCTCAGAAACAAGGACAAGGGTGAAAATAATGGCTGGTGGGGAGGGTTCTCTTAGAGGTGACCACGTGAGGGATTCTCTAAGGAGATAAATCACAAAGAGAATCCAGAGTCAAGATTAGGACGCTGATAAATGTCCAACTAGCCTACTTGAGATAGAAGACAGTATTACATACTAGTTATATACTCAGAGTCTGGAATCAGGTAGCCCCTAATTCTTGGCTGTACTTCTTACCAGCTATGTGAAGTAGAAAATTACTTACCTCTCTGAGCCTCAGATGCCTCATCTATAAAATAGAGATTCTAATATTAAAATAGAGGATTGTTGGATGGATTAAATGAAATAATGCTTGTAATCAGAACAATGCTTTAAACATAGTATAAGTTCAGAAGCTTAGGCTATTATTATCCCTTAAGAGTCAATATTCTTTAAAACGAACTTTAGTAAAGATTTTGTCCCTGCTACTCAGCTTCAGCCACCCTGATCGAGGTTATGGATGATCTCCACCTTGCCAAATCACATGGTCAATTCTCAGGCTTCATCTGATTTCTCAGCTGTATTTAATGCAGTTGATCATTATGACTGTCTTGATTTTTTTTTTTTCATTTATTTTCAGGGACACTTGGTTTTCTTTCACCCTCACTAGCTGCTTCTTTACAGTCTTCTTTCATGGTTCCTTTTTCTTTGTATGCTCCTAAATATTAGCATATCCTAAGGCTTAGTTCTTAGATCTTTTCTGTTTATATGCACTTCCATGGCTTCATATACCATCTATATCTCTGGCCAAATCTCTCCCTTGAGTTACAGACTCATCTGTTCAGCTGTCTACATGACCTTTATATTTGGTTATCTACTGGGAAGCTCAAACATAAAATGTCCAAAACTACACTTTTGATTCCGTAGCCCTAACCTGTTCCTTACATAGTTACTCCTTCTCCATAAATGGCAACAGTATTCATCCAATTGCTTAAGCCCAAAACCCAGGAGTCACTCTTAATTCCTTCCTTCTTCTCACATCCTATTTAAAAAATATATCCCAAGTCTGACTACATTTCACCACCTCCACCATTATTTCCCTAGTCCAAGCCACAAACATCTCTCATCTAGACTACTTCAATCATCTCCTAACAGGTTTCCCCTGCTTCTTCCCTTGCCCTATTTAACACTATTTCCCACAACTATGAGAACTATCCTTAAAATATTTTAAATCATGCCACTTGAATTCTTGAATATGTGTTCAAATCACTCTCAGAATAAAATCCAAACTCCATTCTGTGGGCAAAATGTCTCTGTAAGGCCCTAGTCTATGTCTTTCACCTCCTCTACTACTCCTCTTTGCTCATTCTGACCATGCTGGACTTTTTATTGTTCCTTGAAAACATCAAGCTCTTTTCCACCTTAGAAATATTGTGTTGCTGTTGCCTTTGACTGGAATATTGTTCGTGATCAAAGCTTCCTCATTTCATTCAGATCAGGTCTCTATTTAAATGTCACTTCTTCAGAGAGGCCTTCCTTCATCATCCTGTAGCTCCAGCTTTACTATCCCCTTACCCTGCTTTATTATCCCTCAAAGCACTTGTCTGCCTGACATTATATATTACATTGTATTGTATTACATTATATTTTTATTTATCATCTGTATCCCACTAGAATATAAGCTCCACCTAGGTTAGTCACTATTTTGGTTGATTTTAGTTATGAGTGTCAAGCTTTTGCTAGAAAATTTTTTTTTTATAATTTCCTGGATCAAAGAAATGAAGCTGTAGCACGTTCTTAGTTAATGCGAAATGATGATTTTATTTTTATTTTTTTAAGTTCTAATTCTCTGATAAAAAAAGCTATAATTCTTCCTAGGTAGTAAAAAAATTCCATGGGAAAATCCACAAAATAAAGGCTTCAAAGAGTTTAGCATTTGATCATTTGTATTTTTTTCTATTTAAATAGTGTTCATTCTAAAAAGGACACCAATATACAATCAAAGAAACATAGAAACATTAACATACACACGTACTAACCCTAGATTAAGACAAATTTGAGTTTTTTCTCATTTTCAATCATGATGTGAAACAATAAAAAATTGTGTCTGGAGAACAGTGCAGCTGCAATTTCCCCAGTTTTATTATTCTTTTCTAAAATGAATTCCATGATCCTAGCTTCATCTTTTTTTTTTTTATTCAAGCTACTAAAGTCATAGAGCATGGCAATATGTTCTAAATAAAGAAGAAATATCTAGTAACTAATGGTGAACGAACTACCCTTTGAGTGGAAGATGACATTTTGAGAATATCTATATGAGCTATTTGAAAGAAAACTTTCATAAAGAGAAAACATGTGTCTTAATTATCTAGTGCTGCTGTAACAGAAATGTCACAAGGGAAGGCTTTAAGAAAGAGAAATTTATTCTCCCACAGTTTAGGAGGCTAGAAGTCCAAATTCAGGGTGCCAGCTCCAGGGGAAGGCTTTCTCTCTCTGTTGGCTCTAGGGAAATGTCCTTGTCATCAATCTTCTCCTAGTCTAGATGTTTCTCAGCACAGGGACCCTGGATCCAAAGGATGCACTCTGCTTCTGGCTCTTCTTGCCTGTGGTAACGAGATCCCTCTCCTCTCTACTCAACTTTCCCTTTTATATCTCAAAAGAGATTGACTCAAGATACAACCTAATCCTGTAGATTGAGTCCTGCCTCATTAGCATAACTACCTCTAATCCTTCCTCATTAACATCATAAAACCAACAAAACCCAACCCATTGAGTCGACTCTGACTCATAGTGACCCTACAGGACAGAGAGAACTGCCTACCCCATAGGATTTCTAAGGAGCGGCTGGGGGATTTGAACTGCTGACCTTTTGGCTAGCAGCCAAACTCTTAACCACTGCACCACCAGGGCTCGAGGTCAGGATTTACAACACATAGGAAAATTATGTCAGATCACAAAATGGAGGACAACCGCACAATACTGGGAATCATGGCCTAGCCAAGTTGAAACACATTTTAGAGGGACATAATTCAATCTCTAACAACATGCAATTTTTAAATATACTCTGTGTCATCTTCTGCCAAGAATTTCATGATCAATGATCCAATCCTTTCACTTATGACATTCCTTCAATTTATGACTTCTTTCTTTGTTAAAACATAAATGCTCCTAAGATTTACAGTATAAATATATTTATTAGATTACCTGATGAAAAATGTTCAAAAGTAAAGTGAACCTGAGGGCACATGTGTTGTTGTTAGACGCCATGGACTCAGTTCTGAGTCATAGCGACACTACGTACAACTGAAAGAAACACTGCCCAGTCCTGTGCCATCCTCACAGTCATTGTTATGCTGAGCATAGTACTCATAAAATGGAGACTATATCACTGAGGAGAGAAAATAAGGAAGATTGAGGATTATGGAGGATAAAGATATACTTAGCATACTTACATTTTTCAACTCTCCTTTTTCACCTTCCCTTAGTTCTTTCCCTCTCTCCTCCCTCCCTTCTTTCTTTCAAGATGTTTATTTTTAACTATGCTAGTATGGTAGAAACACAACGGTGAACATAGTCTTTGTCCTCATGAAACTTACTGCCTGGCAAGAAGAGATAGATATCAATCAATCACTCTCATGAATACATAATTAAAAACTGAATTAATGTCCTGAAGGAGTGATGATTTATGTTATTAGAGTCTATAATGATGATTATCAGTTAGTGTTAGATTTAACTGAGAATAAGAGAGACCCAGCCATTACAGTGAAGTAAAAGAAATAAACACTCTCTCTCATATAAAAGTCCAGAGCAAGGCCATCCAGGACTGATATGGTGGCTTTGCTTCATGATGTCTTTAGAAACTCAGACTCCTGTTAGCTCGTCACTCTAAACTCCTTAGCTAGGGTAATGCTCTCATCCTCATGTTCCAAAATGGTGACCTTCATATCTATACTCCTGACTACAGAATAAAAGAAGGGTAGAAGAAAGAGGTGTATGGTGTCTTTTAAGTCACTTAAACTGAGAACTCTATCTTATCTCTTTCATTTGAGCTAAGAATTGAGGTAGGAATAGAATTTAATTAGGTTAAGACTTCAGGAAAGAACATTTCAAATAAAAGGAGCAGTAAGTGCAAATGTCCCGTGGCAGGATGAAGCATGGTGAGTAGAAGGGCCTTTGCTTCTGTTTTAGTGCATCTTGTAGCACAATAGTTTTGTATCCCAAATTTTAAATAACCATAATTCATTAAAATCACTCAGAAAAAAAATGAAAAATTGATAGCCTCATTTGTAGAAACATTTGGCTTAATTTTTAAAAGAGTGTTATTCGTACCACTTGATTCTTTCCATATGTAACATCTCAAAATTTACACGAGATGTGTCTTCTGCAACATGATTTCAGCCACATCTTCTACTGGAAATAAAACAGAACACTTTTTTTTTCTCCCTCATAACATGAGTCAAAGCCTTTTGATTAATGTAAGCAATGCTTAGTAGTAGCATTATGTGAGAAATAATAGTAGTCAGAACAAGCATTCATAAATGTCATTCTCAACTTCTGGGCAACATGCCGCTATAGGCAGAAGCACCATGCTGTCTCTCCACAGCAAAGATCCAAAAAACTAAGCCAAACAGAGAAAATGGCAATCCTGAAACCCTAAGCATCAAATGAAGAGATAAAGAGCTCAGCCAAGCACCGAATGGAATAAGAAACTGAAAGAGAACAGATAACCAGGAGAGATACATGCAGAGGTCCCCTATCAGCTAATGCAGCACAGATCCGCCATCTTGATGTCCTATCAGAGATCAGCGAACAGGGGCTACAAGAAAGCAGCTTCACGGAGCTTCCAGCAGGAGACAGAACAACTGGTAACCAGCGACATATGCTTTCTCACACCCACCCTTCTTCAATCCCACTCGACCTGCTCTGCTTCCTGTGGCCAGTCTCTTGGCCAGGAAGTACCAACTTCACCCAAGTGTTGCTTGGATTCCACTTGTCTGCACTGTCCGGCTCCCTAAGTAGAATTTGTTGGCTGCTGGTGCTGCTTTTTCCTGCTGCTTTAGATTTCTTCCTTACCTCTCAGCACCTCCCCCTCCTTTCTATCAAATACCTGGTTCCAAACACCGTCTTTGCTTCTTCCTGAACGGCTGTGAAACTCCGCTCGAATGTGAAACTGCTTCCTGGACCATGCTGCCACACTGGTGGGATCACAGGTCTTTTTGTTTGTTTGTTTTGAATTGTTTGTGTGTTTGTTTTCTTTTTCTTTTCTCGAATTGGGAGCTCATTCTAGCTGGTCAGTACTATGCAGCTTGGGACCTACCCCCTCAGTTTGTACAGACATGCAGAGGAATCCCCGAAGGCATTTTTTTTTCCTTCGGGTTTTTTTCCTGTTTTTCTTTGCGTTTTTTTCTTGTTCTTTTTTGTTTGTTTGTTTGTTTTCTTTTCTTTTCCCTCTTTTTCCCTTTTTGTCTTTCTTCATTACTCAGTTTCTCATTTCTCTACACTTTCCTTCTCTTCCTGTCCCCTGAATATAAGGCTCTGAGTGACACCTCTAACCCTTCTAGGCAGGCCGTACTTCACGGCCTGCAAACAACTTCCCCAGATTTCGCAGCACCGAAAAGATACCTGGGAGCTTTGCTTTTCTTCTTTCTTTCTGATTTTTATTTATTCTTTTTTTACTATTCTTTTCTTTTTTTCTTCTTCTCTTTTCTGTTTTTCTCCATTTCATATTCTCTCATCTCTCCACTCCAATGGCAAGCTCCCCTAACACTCTTTTTTGTTTGTTTGTATGTTTTTGGCCCCTGTTCCTATCTCCTCTCTCCAATACCCATCTTAGCTCCACACATCACAATCTCCCCACTCCATCCTGCTTATCTGCACTGTGCACTAAAATCACAACACCAAGCAGCCCAGAAACGGCCTATCGGAACCTGCCGTGCACTGATTACAAGCCTTCTCTGGTGGCTATAGTAAGTGCCACAAACAACCCATCCAAGAAGCTCCTCTTCAGCTAGACCCACCCTGAAGAACCATATCTGAGCGACTGACCTTGCTAATTGAGAAGGAGGAGAAAAATATTGTGCCCAAAGACAAGCAAACAACAAAGAACACACAGGCTGCCTGCCCAGACATAGCCAAATAAAACAAAAGAGGAGGATGAAACAAACAAATCTACAATCAATAAATGAGGAAAATAACTACCAAATTCCCTGAAGACAGCATACAATATCAAACATTCACAAAAAAAAGGACAGGATGGTTCTAGTAGGCATCAAAAATAGAACACCAGCTGAATTTCCAGTAGAAGAAAAGGCACTAGAACTCCCTGAAAGGGAATTCAAATCTCTAATATTCAGAGCTACCCAAGAGTTGAAGCAAACAGCAGACAAAAATGAGGAAAAAATAGACAAATACATGGAAAAGGCAGACAAACTCATGGGAAATACAGACCAAAAAATGGAAAAACTCAGGAAAATAATGCAGGAACATAATCCCAAAATAAATTCACAACTAGAAATCATACAAAAACAACAATTAGAAATCCAAGAGATAACAAGATTTCAGAAATGGACAGTGTCATAGAAGGGCTGAGGAGCAGATTTCAAACAGTGGAAGATAAGATCAGCGAAATTGAAGACAAACACTTGGACACAATTCTGTTTGAGGAAAACTCAGAAAAAAGAACAAAGAAAAATGAAGAGACCCTGAGAGTTATGTGGGATACAATCAAAAGCAAAAGTTTGCTAGTGATCGGAGTTCCAGAACAGGGGGAGAAAACAGAAAACACAGAGAGGATCACTGAAGAACTGCTGACAGAAAACTTCCCCAATATCATGAAAGATGAAAAGCAGGCCATCCAAGAAGCTCAACGAACACCATATAGGATAGACTCCAAAAGAAAATCCACAAGGCATTTCATAATCACACTCACCAATACCAAAGACAAAAAAAGAATCCTGAGAGCAGCCGGTGCAAAACAAGCACTCACATACAGAGGAGAAACAATAAGACTAAGCTCAGATTATTCAGCAGAAACCATGCAGACAAGAAGGCAGTAGGATGACATATATAAAACCTTGAAAGAAAAACATTGTTAGCCAAGAATAATATATCCTGCAAAACTCTCATTCAAATATGATGGTGAAATTAAGTCATTTCCAGATAAACAGAAGTTAAGGGAATATGTAAAAACCAAACCAAACTTACAAGACCTATTAAAGGGAGTTCTTCTATCTGAGAATAGACAACATCAACTCACAGGCTGAATCTAGGATGCAGACTTGTACTAGGCAGATACTAACCTAAGAAATGACCTCTCAAAGACTATCCAAAATCAAAATAAATACAACAGGGAATCAGAGAAATTAATCTGTAAATGACAACAACATCAGAACAATAAAAGAGGGAATGAACGGTGTAGGTATAGAACCTTCTAATGGAGAGGAATGCAACGCAATATCAAGTAATAATAGACTGCTTCAAAATTAGAAAGATAAGAGTAAATTTCAAGGTAACCACAAAGAAAGTTAACAAACCTACTCATCAAAATAAAGAGGAAAAACATAAAGTCTCGTTAAAAACAAAACCTACAAAAACAAAAGAAATGAAAAAAAAAACCCATAAACAAAAGGAATTCAGCACAGGAGAGTAAGAAGAACAAAGAAAACGTCAGCACCACAAAAAAAAGCAATACAAAATGACAGCAATAAATTCACACCTATCAATAGTTAAACTGAATGTAAATGCCCTAAATGCATCCATAAAGAGATGGAGGTGACATAATGGATTAAAAAAAGGACCCATCAATATGCTGTCTATAAGAAACACACCTTAGAAACAAAGACGTAAATTTATAAAAAAAATTAAAGTTTGGAAAAAAATATACCAAGCAAACAACCACAAAAAAGAGTCGGAGTGGCAATAATAATCTCAGATAAAATAGACTTTAAAACAAAATCGACCATAAAAGACAAAGAAGGACACTATATAATGATTAAGGGGATGATCCATCATGAAGACATAACCACAATAAACATCTATTCACACAATGACAGGACTCCAAAATACATAAATCAAACTCTAACAGCACTGAAAAGAGAAGTTGACAGTTCCACAATAATGGTAGGAGACTTCAACATACCACTCTCAGTAAAGGACAAAACATCTAAAAAGAAACTCAGCAAAGATACAGAAGACCTAAAGGGCACAGTCAGCCAACTTGACTTCATAGACATATATATAGAACAGTCCACCCTACAGCTGCAAAGTACACATTATTTTCCAAAGCAAATCAACATTCTCCAGAACAGAACAAGTCTTAGAGCACAGAGCAGTCCTCAACAAGATCCAAAGCATTGAGATAATACAAAGTACCTTCTCTGACCACAACACAATAAAGGTAGAAATTAACAACAGAAAGAGAAAGGAAACAAATCAATTACATGGAAACTGAATAACACCCTGCTTACAAATGACTGGGTAATAGAAGATATCAGAAATGGATTTAAAAAATTCCTAGAATCAAGCGAGAATGAAAACACATCATAACAAAACCTTTGGGACACAGCAAAGGCAGTCCTCAGAAGACAATTTATAGCAAAAGATGCACACATCAAAAAAGAAAAAAGGGACAAAATCAAAACATTAACTACACAACTCAAACAATAGAAAGAGAACAGCAAAAAAAGCCAACAACCACCAGCAAGAAAGGAAATAATAAAGATCAGAGCAGAAATAAATAAAATAGAGAATAGAAACACAATAGAAAGAATCAACAAACCAAAAGTTGGTTCCTTGAAACAATCAACAAAATCGACAAACCACTGGCCAGATTGACAAAAGAAAAACAGGACAGGATGCAAATAACCCAAATAAGAAATGAAATGGGGGACATTTCAAAAGATCCAACTGAAATAAAAAAGATTGTAAAAGAGTATTATGAAAAACTATACTCCAACAAATTTGAAAATCTAGAGGAAATGGATAAATTTATAGAAACACAGTACCTACTCAAGCTATCACAAAGTGATGTTGAAAATTTGAACAAACACATAACAAGAGAAGAGATTGAAAATGTAATAAGAAAACTCCCCCCCCCAAAAAAAAAAAAGCCCTGGCCCAGATGGCTTCACTGGAGAATCTACCAAACATTCATATAAGAGCTTGTACCAGTACTACTTAATCTACTTCAGAACATAGAAAAGGAAGCGACATTTCTGAGTTCATTCTATGAAGCCAGAATAACCCTGATACCAACATGAAGCACAGAAGCCCAGAAGCCACAAGAAAAGAAAATTACAGACCAATATCTCTCATGAATATAGATGCAAAACTTCTCAACAAAATTCTAGCCAATAGAATTCAACATCATATCAAAAAAATAATACAGCACAACCAAGTAGGATTTATACTAGGTAGGCAAGGATGGTTCAATATTACAAAATCAATCAATGTAATCCACCACATAAATAAAAGGAAAGAAAAGAATCACATGGTCATCTCAATTGAATCAGAAAAGGCACTTGACAATGACCAACGCCCATTCCTAATACAAACTCTCAATAAAATAGGTATAGAAGGGAAATTTCTCAACATAATACAGGGCATCTATGCAAAACCAATGGCCAACATCATTCTTAATGGAGAGAGGCTGAAAAAATTCCCCTTGAAAACAGGAACAAGACAAGAATGCCCTTTATCACCACTCCTACTTAACATTATGCTGGAAGTTCTAGCTAGAGCAATAAGGCAAGAAAAAGAAATAAAGGGCATCCAAATTGGTAATGAAGAAGTTAAACTGTTCCTGTTTGCAGACGATATACTATACATAGAAAACCCTAAAGACTCCATGAGAAAAGTACTGGCAATAATAGAAAGATTCAGCAGAGTAGCAGGATACAAGATAAACACACAAAAATCAGTTGGATTCTTGTACACCAATAAAGAGAATGATGACAAGAACATCAGGAAAATACCATTTATAATTGCTCCTAAAAAATTAAAATACTTAGGAATAAATCTAATCAAGGATGTAAAAATCCTATACAAAGAAAACTACAAAACACTACTGCAAGAAGCCAAAAGGTATCTACATAAATGGAAAAACATACCATGCTCATGAATAGGTAGACTCAACATAGAGAAAATGACAATTCTACCCAAAGCAATTTACAATTACAATGCAATACCGATCCAAATACCAACAATATTCTTTAAAGAGATGGAAAACTAATCATTAACTTTATATGGAAAGGGAAGAAGCCCCAAATAAGTAAAACACTATTGAAGAAGAATAAAGTAGGAGGACTCGCACTACCTAACCTCAGAACCTTCTATACAACTACAGTGGAAAAAACAGCCTGGTACTGGTAAAACGACTGATACATTGACCAATGGAACAAAATAGAGAACACAGATGTAAATCCTTCCACTTATGGTCACATGATCTTCGACAAGGGCCTGAAGTCTATCAAATGGGGGAAAAGACAGTCTTTTTAACAAATGGTGCTGTCAAAACTGGATGTCCATCTGCAAAAAAATTAAACAGGACACATACCTCACACTATACACAAAAACTAATTCAAAATTGATCAAAGACCTAAATATAAAGCCCGAAACTATAAAGTTCGTAGAAGAAAAAATAGGATCAACACTAGAGTCTCTAATACACAGCATTAACAGGATATAAAACATAACCATCAACACACAAACCCCAATAGATAAACTAGATAACTGGAATCTTCTAAAAATCAAACACCTATGCTCTTCAAAAGACTGCGCCAAAGATTAAAAAGAGAACCTACAGACTGGGAAAAAAAATACTGGACAATACAAGTAAACAGTCTAATCTCTCTAATCTACAAGAAAAACCAACACCTCTACAAAAAAAGACAAATAATCCAATTAAAAAATGGGCAAAGGAAATGAACAGACACTTCACCAAAGAAGACATTCAAGTGGCCAACAGAGACATGACGAAATGCTCATGATCACTAGCCATTAGAGAAATGAAAATTAAAACCACAATGAGATACCCTCTCACCCAGGCATTACTGGCAAGAATCAAAAACACTGGAAATAACAAATGTTGGAGAGGCTGCGGGGAGATCGGAACTCTTATGCACTGCTGGTGGGAATGCATAATGATACAACCATTTTGGAAAATGATATTGCGCTTCCTTAGAAAGTTAGAAATAGAAATACCATACGATCCAGTAATCCCACTCCTAGGAATACATCCTAGAGAAATAAGAGTCATCACTCAAATAGACATATGCACACCTATGTTCATGGCAGCATTGTTCACAACAGCAAAATGATGGAAACAACCTAGATGCCCATCAACAGATGAATGGATAAACAAACTATGGTACATACACACAATGGAGTATTATGCAAGGATAAATAACAATGATGAGTCTGTGAAGCATCTCATAACATGGATGAAACTGGAGGACATTATGCTGAGTGAAATGAGTCAATCACAAAAGGACAAATATTGTATGAGACCTCTATTGTAAAAACTCATGAAAAAGTTTACACACAAAAAGAAACAATCTTTGTTGGTTACAAGGGATGGGAGGGGTGGGGGTGAATACTAAATAGAGTACAGATAAGTGGTAACTTTTGTGAAGGGTCAGACAGTACACAGTCCTTGGGAAGCCAGTACAACTTGTACAAGGCAAGGTCGTGGAAGCTCCATAGACATATCCAAACTCCCTGAGGGACTGAATTTCTGCGTGGAGCGCTGTGGGCACCATGCTGTCGGGGAATATCTAGCCCAATTGGCATAACACAGTTTATAAAGACAATATTCTGCATTCTACCTTGATGAGTAGCATCAGGGATCTTAAAAGCCTGTGAGCAGCTATCTAAGATACTCCACTGGTCTCACCCCTTTGGGAGCAATGGAGAATGAAGAGAACAGGATACAAGGAAAAGATTAGTCTAAAGGACTAATGGACCATGGCTACCAAGGCCTCCACCAGACTGAGTCTAGTACAGCTATATGGTGCCCGGCTACCACCACTGACTGCTCTGACCGGGATCACGGCAGTGGGTACTGGACAAAGCTGGAGAAGGATGTAGAACAAAATTCTAACAACAACAACCGAAAAAAATACCAGATTTACTAGCCTGAGAGAGACTGGAGAAACCCCAAGAGTATAGCCCTTGGACACCCTTTTATCTCAGTGGTGAAGTCACTCCCGATGTTCACCATTGATCCGGGTATTGGACAGCCCCATAAAACAAAATGGGACTAATGAGGCACAGCAGTCCAGGCACAAGGACTAGAAAGCAGGAGGGGACAGGAAATCTGGTGATAAGGAACTCAAGTTTGAGAAAGGACAGTGTTGACATGTCGTGGGGTTGTTAACTATTGTCATAGGGCAGCATATGTACTGTTTAATGAGAAACTATTCTGTTCTGTAAACCTTCATGTAATGTACAAAAAAAAAAAGAATTATTTATGTGATTTCAAATTGACAACAGCAACTCAAAAGGTTTGATGGGAAGCCTAGGGGACAGTAAGTTGAAGATAATGGTGATGGAATAATATGGGAAAGGATAGTGAGAATAGCAGCACAACTGGAAGCATGTAATTGATGTCACTGAATTGTACAGGTAGAAATTTTTGAAATGGTGTATCTTTGGCTATGTATATTTTCCACAAAAACGAAAAAGTTCCTCCAAGGTCGAGGAGGGAGAGTGTTGACATATTGTGGGGTTGTTAACCAATGTCAGAAAATAATATGCATACTGCATGTGTAATGAGAAACTATTTGTTCTGTAAACCTTCACCTAAAGTACAATAAAGATTTTTTTTTTTAAAAAAAGTCATTCTCAGACTTCTGGCAAAATGGCGCTCTATGCAGAAGCACCACCCCGTCCCTCCACAGCAAAGATCCGAAAATCTAAGCCAAAAAGAGAAAACAGCAATCCTGAAACCCTAAAACATCAAATGAAGAGATAAATAACTCAGCCAAGCACCAATGGAGTGAGAAAACTGACAGAGAACAGAGAGTGAAGAGAGATTCATGCAGAGGTCCCCTATCAGCTAACGCAGCACAGATCTGCCATCTTGGACTCCTGTCAGAGACCAGAAAATAGGGGATATGAGAAAGAAGCTTCACCGAGCTTCCAGTTGGAGACAGAACAACTGGAAATTTGCGATATACGCTTTCCCACCCCCTGCTCTTCTTCATCCCAACTCAGCCTCTTCTGCTTCCCCTGGCCACAGTCAATTGTCCGGGAAGCACCAGCTGCTTGGATTCCACCCGCCTGCACTGGCTGGCTTTCTTAATGCCATTTGTTGCTGCTTTTTTTCCACTTCTTTTGATTTCTTCCTTACCTCTCACCACCTCCCCCTCCTTTTTGCTCAAATACCTGGCTCCGTGCAACATCTTTGCTTCTTTCTGAGGGTCTGTGGAGCTCCAGTAATTTGTGATATATGCTTCCCCACCCCCCACCTTTCTTCAGCCCCACTCGGCCTCCTCTGGTTCCCGCGGCCACAGTCTCTTGGCCTGGAAGCACCAGCTGCTTGGATTCCACCTGCCCGCACTGGATGGCTCTCTGAGTGTCATTTGTTGTTGTTTTTTTCTGCTTCTTTTGATTTCTTCCTTACCTCTCACCACCTCCGCCTCCTTTCACTCAAATACCTGGCTCTGTGCGTCATCTTTGCTTCTTCCTGAGGGGCTGCGGAGCTCCGTTCGAGTGTGGAACTGCTTCCCTGTGTGGGCTGCCACGCTGGTGGGATCCCGGGGCTTTTGTTTGTTTGTTTTGAATTGTTTGTTTGTTTTCTTTTCCTTTTCTTGATTTGGGAGCCCGTTCTGGCTGGACGGTGCTGCGCGTCTTGGAACCTACCCTCTTGGCTTGCGCAGACGGACAGAGGGATCCCTGAGGGCATTTCTTTTTTTGTGGGTTTTTTTTTCTGTTTTTTTCGGGGCTTTTCTTGTTCTTTTTTTTTTTTAATTTGTTGTTTTCTTTTAACACTTTTTCCCTATTTGTCTTTCTTCATTACTAAGTTCCTCGTCTCTCTATACCTTCCTTCCATTTCTGTTCCCTGAATACCTGGTGCTGAATACCTCTATGCCTTCTAACCAGGCTGTACTGCAACACCTGAGAACAACTTCCCCAGACCTCGTAGCTACACTGGTGGGATCCTGGGAGCTTTGCTGTTCTTTTTCCTTTCTGATTTTAATTCATTCATTCTTTTCATTAGTTTTTACTTCTTCCCCTTTTTGTTTTTCTCCGTTTCATAGTGTCTCATTTCTCCACTCCAAAAGCAAGCACCCCTAGCACTCTTTTTTCTTTGTTTGTATGTTTTTGGCTCCTGTTCCTCTCTCCTGTCGCCCATACCCATCTTCGCTCCACATGTAACAATCTCCCCCCTACATCCTGCCTACCTGCACCGTGCGCTTAACATCACACCTCCAAGCAGCACAGGCACAGCCTACTGGAAGCTGCCCTGCACTGATTACCGACCTGTCCTGGTGGCTGTAGTAAGTGCCACAAAAAAACCTGTCCCAGTAACTCCTCTTCAGCTAGACCTGCCCTGCCGTACCATATCTGAGTGACTGACCCTGCCAATTGGAGAAGGAGGCAAAAAGTATTGTGCCCACAGATGAGCAAACAACAAAGAACACACACTCCGCCTGCTCAGACATAGTCAAATTT
>NW_004443987.1:11481336-11516227 GCF_000243295.1 Trichechus manatus latirostris
ACTACTACAAGAAACCCAAAGGGATCTACATAAACGGGAAAACATAGCATGCTCATGGATAGGTAGACTCAACATAGTGAAAATGACAATTCTACCCAAAGCAATTTACAAATACAAAGCAATCCCAATCCAAATACCAACAGCATTCTTCAAAGAGATGGAAAAACTAATCATTAACTTTATATGGAAAGGGAAGAAGCCCTGAATAAGGAAAGCACTATGAGGAAGAAGAATAAAGTTGGAGGACTCGCACTACCTGACCTCAGAACCTACTATACGGCTACAGTAGTCAGAACAGCCTTGTACTGGTATAATGACTGATACATTGACCAATGGAACAGAATTGAGAACCCAGATGTAAATCCATCCACCTACGGTCACCTGATCTTCGGCAGGGGCCCAAAGTCCATCAAATGGGGAAAAGACAGACTTTTTATCAAATGGTGCTGGCAAAACTGGATATCCACCTGCAAAAAAATGAAACAGAACCCATACCTCACGCCATATACAAAAACTAATTCAAAATGGATCAAAGACCTAAATATAAAGCCAAAAGCTATAAGGTTCATAGAAGAAAAATTTGGACCAACGCTACAGGCCTTAATACATGGCATTAACAGGATACAAACCATAACCATCAACACACAAACCCCAATAGATAAGCTAGATAACTGGAATCTTCTAAAAATCAAACACCTATGCTCTTCAAAAGACTTCACCAAAAGAGTAAAAAGAGAACCTAGAGACTGGGAAAAAATTTTTAGACAATGCAAGTTAAGCAATTGTCTAATCTCCATAATCTACAAGAAAATCCAACACCTCTACAACAAAAAGACAAATAATCCTTTTAAAAAATGGGCAAAGGAAATGAACAGACACTTCACCAAAGAAGACATTCAAGCAGCCAGCAGACACATGAAGAAATGGTCGCAATCACTAACTATTAGAGAAATGCAAATCAAAACTACAGTGAGATACCGTCTCAACCAGGCATTACTGGCACGACTCAAAAACACTGGAAATAACAAATGTTGGAGAGGCTGCAAGGAGATCGGAACTGTTATTCACTGCTAGTGGGAATGCAAAATGATACAACCATTTTGGAAAATGATATTGCGCTTCCTTAGAAAGTTAGAAATAGAAATACCATACGATCCAGTAATCCCACTCCTAGGAATGTATCCTAGAGAAATAAGAGTCGTCACTCAAATAGACATATGCACACCTATGTTCATGACAGCATTGTTCACAACAGCAAAATGATGGAAACAACCTAGATGCCCATCAACAGATGAATGGATAAACAAACTATGGTACATACACAGAATGGAGTATTATGCAACGATAAAGAACAATGATGAATCTGTGAAGCATCTCATAACATTGATGAAACTGGAGGACATCAAGCTGAGTGAAATAAGTCAATCACAAAAGGACAAATATTGTATGAGACCTCTATTGTAAAAACCCATGAAAAAGTTTACACACAAAAAGAAACAATCTTTGTTGGTTACCAGGGATTGGAGGGATGTAGGGGGAAATACTAAATAGGCAGTAGATAAGTGGTATCGTTGGTGAAATGTGAGACAGTACACAGTACTGGGGAAACCAGTACAACTTGTACAAGGAAAGGTCATGGAAGCTCCATGGGCTCATCCAAACTCCCTGAGGGATTGAACTGCTGGGCAGAAGGCTGTGAGGACCATGGTCTTGGGGAACATCTAGCTCAACTGGCATAACGCAGTTTATGAAGACAATGTTCTACATTCTACCTTGATGAGTAGTGTCTGGGGTCTTAAAAGCCTGTGAGCAGCCATCTAAGATACTCCACTGGTCTCACCCCTTTGGGAGCAATGGAGAATGAAGAGAACAGGATACATGGAAAAGATTAGTCCAAAGGACTAATGGACCACAGTTACCAAGGCCTCCACCAGACTGAATCCAGTACAGCTAGATGGTGCCCAGCTACCACCACTGACTGCTCTGACTGGGATCACAAAGGGTACTGGACAGAGCTGGAGAAGGTTGTATAACAAAATTCTAATACAAAAAAAGACCCGATTTACTGCTCTAAAAGAGACTGGAGAAACCCTGAGAGTATGGCCCCCAGACACCCTTTTAGCTCAGTGGTGAAGTCTCTTCTGAGGGTCACCGTTCAGCAGGGGATTGGACAGCCCCATAAAACAAAATGGGATTAATGAGGCACAGCAGTCCAGGGACAAGGACTAGAAGGCAGAAGGGGACAGGAAAGTTGGTGATAGGGAGCCCAAGTTTGAGTAAGGACAGTGTTGACACGTAGTGGGGTTGTTGACCATTGTCACTGTTATGAATTTCTGGATGAGAGGGACAGCATATTGTATCAGTATTAAAATACAGGAGACAGGATTCTGATGAATTTTTTCTTGTTGTTTAGATTTCCATTTATTTATCTACTTATTATTTAACTGAATTATAGAAACTTAGTATTGGGAGGATTTTCAATAAAAAGAATTGACTTTCCATGGATATTGTGATATTATGCCCTATGCATAGTAACATTAACATGTCAAACAGAGAGCAATAAAAAGAATGTACAAATGAGTGGTAAATTGTGTGGCCCTGATAATTAATCACTCTAAGTGATAGCCATACTATCCAGGCATAATTATGGATAATGTCATAGTTAAGATAAGCCTTGCATTATTGATAAGTTCTGGATGGGAAGAAAGATTGAGGTCCAGTGGAGGTGCTTCAAGTGAAGGAATAGCATACAGAAAACAAAATGATATAAATATGGAAGATGTGTGTTTGGAAAGAGTCAGGGAGTTGGCTTTATTTAAATCAAGGGAACATTGTATGGAGTAGTAAGAAATAAGGTCTGAAAATAGCAGAGAAAACTGAAAAGGAGGTTAACTTGCCCATTCTGTGGTAAACACATGTTGAATTTTGAGTTTCTAGCATCTACTTCTCCTATTCTAACGACAAAACAATTTTATTTTGGGGAAATTGCCTCTCCCCTTTGTTTGGTTGCTTGATAGGATGGTAAATCCAGGTACACTGACCTATGCTATGGAAGAGAATGCCTCCCTGGAGGTTCTCTGCAAGATCTTTCTTCTCACTACATTGCAATAGAAATGGAGTGTACAAATGAGATATGTTCAGCCAGTTGAAATATCTCTCTCTCTCTGAACTTTGGTTCATGAGACAAGTGAAGCTAGAATGGAAGGAAATAGTGAATGAAGTTCATTGAACTCAGCAATTGTGCCCTGACAACTGAGTAGTTTTTCTCTCATCCTGATTCCTGTCTTACTTACAAACCTGTTTCTTCCGTCATCCTATCCACCCTATGAGCTATCTGATATTAAACAAAATACCCCTAATTAATATGCATCCTCTGTAGCTATAACTATGAAAAACTGATATTCAAAGGCCAAGATAATGCATGCAAGAATTCTCAGGGATCTTGGGCAGTATATAAACTTATTATTTGTGATATCTGCATCTGTGATTTTGTTTTAGTTGAATTATTCAAATAAATTTATGTTCTTAGCATTAGAAAATGTTGTAGTTAGTAAGGCTTTGCTTCTCTGTTCTGGAATGAACCCTTAGTTTAGTTAACTAAAGATGTGGGTAGAAGTCTCTTTGATTTTGATAGCATGACATTCAGTCACAGATTGAGGTTATATACGCCACACTCTCAAAGACTGCCCCAAGATACTTTATCCTTTCTACATTCTACCTACCAATGATCTAGTGCTACTTTGGGTACCAATTCCACACACTATATTTGTTTCTCTTGGGACCTTGAGCATCCCTCTCAGGTTCCGTCTTCCCACAGATTCCTTTCCTCAGGGGCATGCCACTGTGGATATAACCTAGGTCTGTAAGAAGATCTCAACTGCTCCATCAGCGGGATACCCTATCCCCATTCTCCCTAAGGCACCCCAATGGGCTGTTTTAATTAAGCATGATGGGCACCCATACACAGAAGTTTATTTTGTAGCAGAACAATAAATGAACAGTCCAACAATGATAGTTAATCTGTAAGCAAAGACTTTATTTCTGTAGCACTATTAGAAAAACCTGGGATTTGGCTTTTTGGCTTTTGATGCACTGTTATAGATTTGTTAGACAAACAACCCCATCTTTCTTAATATCACATATCATTTGAATTAGAAGAAACGCACAATTATTTTGCAACATAGACCCTTTCCTGGTTAAATAAAGTTAAGGGAACTTGTTTCTCCAACTAGCTGTCTGGAAAAGTTATGTAATAAGTTCGTTTTTGTAATCAACTTGGATAGTAACTTTGGAATCCTCATATTTTATCATAAATACTGAGGCGCAAATACTGTTTACTGTTTGCATAATGAGTGATTGTTGACTAAAATCAACTTCCACAATTTACTTGAAGTTTATTCAAGGAAGATAAAGGTTATATCCTTTAGGCAGCTGGAAATCCTGGGGTTTGCATAAGCATTTTACTGCAGGAAATGTGAATAGAGAAATGCAATATTCATACTCAATACAAATTAATATGGTTAATTAATATGCAACTGATAGAACATCAGGGCTCGGAGAAATGAAAGAAATTGTGTGCGTGTGTGTGTGTTTCATACACACACTCAGAAAGCGGAATGGATATGGATATTTCATGTATATTATCATCTCTAGTAAAAGTGGAGTTAATTAGAGAGGAAACTATGACTTGAGGAAAAAAGGAAATTGATTAGGCTGTGAATATTTCAATTTCCTTTTGATGGGCTATACCTATCCTTTTTTTACTGCAGGAAAATGAAAGATTGCCTCCCCCTCATTCATCAAAGAAGGGGAGGATCTATGTAATTGAAGAAACACATATCCTTAATCTCCTTAAAATCATAAATTGGATCATTGAATAATTGCAATAGCTCACTAAAACAGAGTTTTGCTATGACATAATGAATAAATTACACAAATCACAATTGTCCCCTTTGGTTGGAGAGATGCAATTTCCCTATTAAAAAGTAAGTACCTGTCCTTAACTTTTTGAAGGTTAAATTGGGTCTTAGCAAACCCCCCATAAGCAATTAAACTTACTACACTACATAAATTTTAAGATATTTGGATTGAATACATTTTTTGACCTGGAGTTTAAATTTATTTTCTCAATTTAAAAAATGATTTCTTGAATTATTTGGCTCTATACAGATAGCACTCCCACTTTCACATACATTCCAATACTGCAATTTGAATCAATATTTTGTGCAGCTGGTCATCTCAGAAACAAAAACCTAGCTTCTGGTTAAATATGTATCTTTTCCTTTGACCATTTAGAATTGTTTGTAAACAAGAGAAAAGCTGTTATCATTAGTATGGTTTTTATTTAAAAATTCACATATCACTGAGTAACTAGGAAAAAGAAAATATGCAAAGATTATTTGGTTTTTTTATGACACTAATGTTTTCCTTTAGATCTATTAAAAAGATATCTGAACTCTAAAAGCAATTCTCGGCAAAGAATAAGAAAAAGAAGTAGAAAACAAAGCCATCAGTATCAGTGAGCAATTTTATCTACTTGGAGAAACACAATAAAGATGAAAAGTTGCTGGCCAATAATGGGAAGGATTCTGAGGTAGAGCTGTTAAACATCTCTTCTGCTCATCTGTGTATATTTGCTGAATTACAAGTTGCAGTGTTTCCGCAGGTAGTCTCAAAAGGACTCCCATCAAAGGTGGCGTAGGACTGAAGGGTGAAGTGGATAGGAGCGTGTTTTGGCCTATGCAGGCAAAGGATGATCTCCTGTAATCCAAACAAGAGTCTACTCAGTGAGGGAAACTGGCTCTATCCCAAGAACACTTTGTGTATTTATCACTGAGTTACTTTGCATCTAGAACACAGCCTGGTTCATGCTGGATACTTGTGATGGTTAATTTTATGTGTCAACTTGGTTAGGTTAAGGTGCCCAGCTGTTTGGTCAAACACTAGTGTAGATGTTACTATGAAATATTTATGTGTGATTAGCATTTAAATCAGTCGGCCTTAAGCAGATTACGCTTCATAATGCAGGTAGGCCTCATCCAATCATTTGAAGGCCTTAAGAGCAAAACTAGAGGTTTAACCAGGGAGAATTCTGACTCCAGACTATAAATAAACATTCTGCTAGAATTCCTCTCAATTCCCCACTGCCTGACCTACTGATTTGGGACACAAGACTGAGGGAATTTTCAGCTGTCACCTGACCTAGGGATTTTGAACTTGCCAGTCCCCACAATCAAATCAGCCAATTCCTAAAGACAAATCTCTCTTTCTCTGTCTCTTTCTATAGATATAGATTAGATATAGATATAGATGTAGATATAGATTAGATATATCTATCCCCGTCCCTGCCTCAATGCACTGCCTTAAGTATTACTCCACAGGTAGCTCATTTGGACTTGTTTGGTGGCCTCCCAGATGATCCAATTCTTACATGAGTAGTTATCAACACACACACACACACATTATTTTAAAAATAATTATATAGCCATAGAGCTTTAGCTAAATGATGCCAACAACATCTTTCAAGCTGTCATTGTGCTATATATTGGAGTAATAAAGATGAAGAGTTAGCAGAGGTTATTAACCAGAACTGCCCATTATAATCAACTTAGGTAGCTTTTTCTACTGCATATCCTTTTTCTCCTTCTTCAGAAATTCTAATATGGTTTTTTCTTCTGTTAGCCTTTGGTGTAGTTCTCCTAGAGTTATATCCACTTGAGATATATACGTATATATATATATACATATATATATATACACATATACATATATGTGCATATGTATGTACATATATGTATTTAAGTACTGTGTGATTTAAGGATCCCACTTTATTTTTCTACATATAGTGAAGCAATTTTCCCAATAGACAGCAATCTAGTCTTTTCTCACTGGTATTTACCACTTCAATTATACACATTATACGGATATCTAGGATATTCTTTGCCTGTTTACGATTTGTAAACCAGTACCAGTGTTTTCATTAATATGGTGTTGTGGTATATATCCAAATCTGGTATAGCAAATAGCTCCTCCTTGTTCTTCTGTTTTCTCTGGCTGTCTTAGTTACTTGTGTACTTCATTCTTCCATATACATTTTAGAATTACTTTGTCAAGTCATTCTTATGAAGCCTGCAGTATTTTTATTTAAAATTTATAGGTTAAGTTTATAAGAATTAATATCTGCAAAATGTTAAGCAATCAAGAAGACTTAAATAAATGGAAAGATGTTCCATGTTCATGGATTGGAAGACTAAATATTGTTAAGATGTCAATACAGTCCAAAGCAATCTATACTTTCAATACAATCCTGATCAAAATTCCAGCAGCCTTCTTTACAAAAGTAGGAAAACCAATCCTCCACTTCATATGGAAAGGTAAGAGGCCCCTAATAGCTAAAACAATGCTGAAAGAGAAGAAAAAAATAGGAAGACTCACATTTCCTGTTTTTAAAACATACTATACATCTACAATAATCAAAACATCCTGGAACTGGTATAACAATACACACATAGACCAATGAAATAGAATTGAGAGTCTAGAAATAAACCCACACATATATGGTCAGCTGATTTTTGACAAGGGTACTAAGTCCATTCGATGAGAAAAGAACTCTCTTCAATAAATGGTGCTGGGAAAATTGGATTTCCACAAGTAGAAAAATGAAACAAGATCCTTGCCTCACACCATACACAAACCGAATTCAAAGTGGATTAAGGACCGAAAATTGCAAACAAAAAACAAAATTGCTAGAAGAACAAGCAGGGGCAAAGCTATCAGGCCTAGCTTTCAACAATGGATTATCTAATACAATTACAAAAGCACAAACAGCAAAAGACAAAATAAATAAATGAGACCTTATAAAAATTAAAAAAATTTTATTTATCAAAACAATTTACCAAAAAAGTGAAACGACAAGCTACTGGCTGAGAGAATATCTTCAGAAACCATATATCCAAAAAGTACCTAATAACAAAAACATATATAAAACTTCGACAACATAACAAAAAAAGACAAATGACCCAATCATAAAATGGGCAGAGGACGTGAAAAAGCATTTCACCAAAGAGGACATTCAAATAGCCACCAAACACATGAAAAGATGCTCAGCATCATTAGCCATCAGAGAGATGCAAATCAAAACCACAATGAGACATCATTTCACTACCACTAAGAAGGTGTTATAGATAGAATTGTGTCCCCCTAAAATATGTGTCAACTTGGCTAGGTCATGATTCCCAGTATTGTGTGATTGTCCATCATTTTGTCACCTGATGTAATTTTCCTGTGTTGTAAATCCTACCTCTATGATGTTAATAAGGTGGGATTACTGACAGTTATGTTAATAAGGCAAGACTCAATCTACAAGTTTAGGTTGTGTCTTAAGCCAATGTCTTTTGAGATATAAAAGAGAGAAGTGAACAGAGAGACATGGGGACCTTATACCACCAAGAAACAAGAGCCAGGAGAATAGCATGTCCTTTGGACCCAAGGTCTTTGTGCTGAGTAGCTCCCTGACCAGGGACGATTTATGACAAGAAGCTTCCTTCAGAGCCGACAGAGAGAGAAAGCCTTCCCCTGGAACTGGCACCCTCAGTTCAGACTTCTAGCCTCCTAGACTGTAAAATAATAAAATTCTGTTTGTTAAAGCCATCCACTTGTGGTATTTCTGTTATAGCAGCACTAGATTAACTAAGACAGATGGCTAAGACAGAACAACAACAAAAGAAAACAGAAAGTAACAAATGTTGGTGAGGATGTGGAGAAATTGGAACACTTATCCATTGCTGGTGTGAATGCAAAATGGTACAGCTGCTGTGGAAAACAGTGTGAGGGATCCTCAAAAAACTAAAAATAGAACTACCACATAACCCAGCAATTCCACTCCTAGGTATATACGCAAAAGACTTGAAAGCATGGACTCAAACAGAGACTTGTATATCAATTATTGCAGCACTATTCACAATAGCCAAAAGGTGGAAACAACCTAAATGCCCATAAACAGATGAATGGATAAACAAAATGTGGTACATACATACAATGGAATACTACACAGCCAGCAGGAGAAATTAAGTCTTGATACATGCTACAGTATGGATGGAGCTTGCAAACATTTTGCTGACCAAAATAAGCTAATCACAAAAAGACAGGTAGTGTATGACCTCACTTATATAAAAAGACAAGAAAAGGTAAATGTATAGAGATCAAAGTTTATTAACGGTTACCAGGGGCAGGAGGAAGGAGGAAAAGGGGAGAGGTTAACAGCAATGGAAAAATCACATTGATTAAGGGTAGGATTGCACAGCCGATTATTGTAAGTGATGTCAATAAGTTGTATATCTGTAAAAAGTTGAATTGGCAAAAATTGTGTGATAGATACATTTACAACAATGGCAAAAAAAAGAGTAGCTGCTGAGGCTGCTTATGTACAACCAAAGAACTCATACGATTTGGTTCCTTCATTTGGTGGTTTAGGGTCATGGTTTCATGAGGCATCCCAGTTAGTTGGCCTAATAATATGTTTAGTGCTTCTGTTCTACCTCCTAGTTCTTTGTGTAGTGCTTGGAGTCTTAAAAGCTTACAAGTGGTCATTTAAGGCACAACAGTTGGTCTCTATTTACCTGGAACAAAAGAGGAAGAAGGAGAGTCAGGAATAGGAGGAGGATATGGAATGTGTGGTTAATTGCCTCCATGAACAACTGCCTCCTTTGCCATGAGAACTGAATGGTGTCTGGCTACCATTAGTGGACATTTTGATAAAAGATTCTACGGAAGAATCCTGATCAAAAAGGAGAAAATGCAGAACAGAATGTCAAATTCACATGGGCTCTAGACTTTCTGGAGCCATGGATGGTGGATGAATCCCTGTAACTATTGTCCCTAGATAATCTTTGAACCTTGAACCAAAAATATCCCCTGAAGTCTTCTTGAAACCAAACGTAAGTTTAGCTTAACTATCAAAAAAGGTCTCCCTTGAGCAGTATGCTCTTTTAAGAACTATCTACATGGGATCAAACTGACAGCAGCAACTTCAAAGATTGGATGGGAACCTTAGGGGGCAATGAGTTCATGTTAATGAAGGAGGTACAGCTCAGAAAAGAAGGCTGAGAATGGTTGCACAGAATGTTTGTAATCAAAGAATGTAGTCAATGTCTCTAAATTGTACATGTAGAAACTTGAATTGGTGTATATTTTGCTGTGTATATTCTAAACAACAACATAAATAAATTTTAAATGAAAAAATGTTAAGCAATTTCTTCCATCAACATGGGATATCTTTTCATATTGAGGCCTCTTTTATGTTCATTAACAGTTTTAATTTTTATTCATAAAAGCCTTGTTTATATTTGATTACGTTGATTCCTAGAAATTTTTGTGGATTTTGTTGTTATTTTGAGTGATATATTAAATTTTCTAGCTGGTTTTTGTTGATGTAGATGAATACTATTGATTTTTGAAAGTTTAACTTTTATCCAGCAAACTTGTGGGACTCTTTCTCTCTCTAGATCTAATAGTATGTCTATTATAGATTATATAACACATGAGATATATATCTCCCTCACGTGCCTGTCAGTTTGTCGTACTGTGGGGGCTTGCGTGTTGCTGTGATGCTGGAAGTTATGTCACCTATATTCAGATACCAGCAGGGTCACCCATGGTGGACAGGTTTCAGCTGAGCTTACAGACTAAGACAGACTAAGAAGAAGGATCCGGCAGTCTACTTCTGAAAAGAATTAGCTAGTGAAAACCTTATGAATGGCAGCAGAACATTGTTTGATATACTGCCAGAAAATGAGCCCCCAGGTTGGAAGGCACTCAAAAGATGACGACCAAAGGGCTGCCTCCTCAAAGTAGAGCCTACTTTAATGACGTGGATGGAGTCAAGCTTTCGGGACCTTCATTTGCTAATGCAGCATGACTCAAAATGAGAAAAAAACAGCTGAAAACATCCGTTAATAATCAGAACATGGAATGTATGAAGTATGAATCTAGGAAAGTTGTAAATCATCAAAAAAGAAACGGAAAGCATAAACATCGATATCCTAGGCGTTAGTGAGCTGAAATGGATTGGTACTGGCCATTTTGAATTGGACAATCATATGGTCTACTATGCTGGGAATGACAACTTGAGAGGTAATGGCGTTGTATTCATAGTCAAAAAGAACATATCAAGATGTATCTGAAGTAAAACGCTGTCAGTGATAGGAAAATATCCATACACCTACAAGGAAGACTAGTTAATAGGACTATTATTCAAATTTATGTACCAACCACTAAGGCCAAAGATGAAGAAATTGAATATTTTTACCAGCTTCTGCAGTCTGAAATTGATCTAACATGCAATCAGGATGCATTGATAATTACTGGTGATGAGAACGTGAAAGTTGGAAACAAAGAAGAAAGATCAGTAGTTGGAAAATTTGGCCTTGGTGATAGAAAGAATGCCAGAGATCACATGATAGAATTTTGCAAGACCAACTACTTCTTCATTGCAAATACCTTTTTTCACCAACATAAATGGCGACTATACACATGGACCTCGCCAGATGGAATACACAGGAATCAAATTGACTACATCTGTGGAAAGAGACGATGGAAAAGCTGAATATCATTCAGAACAAGGCCAGGGGGCGACTGCGGAAAAGACCACCAATTGCTCATATGCAACTTCAGGTTGAAACTGAAGAAAATTAGAACAAGTCCACCAGAGCCAAAATATAACCTTGAGTATATCTCACCTGAATTTAGAGGTCATCTCAAGAATAGATTTGATGCGTTGAACACTAATGACAGAAGACCAGATGAGTTGTCAAATGACATCAAGGACATCATACGTGAAGAAAAGACAAGAAAGAAAGAAAAGACCAAAATGGATGTCAGAAGAGACTCTGAAACTTGCTCTTGAACGTCAAGTAGCTAAAGCAAAAGGAAGAAATGATGAAATAAAAGAACTAAACAGAAGATCTCAAAGGGCAGCTAGAGAAGGCAAAGTAAAGTACTGTGATGACATGTGCAAAGAGCTGGAGATAGAAAACCAAAAGGGAAGAACACACTCTGCATTTCCCAAGAAGAAAGAACTGAAGAAAAATTCATGCCTCGAGTAGCAATAGTGAAGGATTATATGGGGAAAATATCAAACGATGCAGGATTATATGGGAATTATATGGGCAAAATATTAAACAATGTAGGCAGCATCAAAAGAAGATGGAAGGAATACACGGAATCATTATACCAAAAAGAATTGGTTGACGTTCAACCGTTTCAAGAGGTAGCATATGATCAAGAACCAATGGTACTGAAGGAAGAGGTCCAAGTTGCACTGAAGGCATTGGTGAAAAACAAGGATTAAGGAACTGACAGAATACCACTTGAAATGTTTCTACAAATGGATGCAGTGCTGGAGATGCTCCTCTCATCTATGCCAAGAAATTTGGAAGACAGCTACCTGGCCAACGGACAGGAAGAGACCCATATTTATGCCTATTCCCAAGAATGGTGATCCAACCGAATGTGGAAATTATCGAACAATATCATTAATATCACACACAAGTAAAATTTTGATGAAGATCATTCAAAAGCAGCTGCAGCAGTATATCGACAGGGAAGGCCAGAAATTCAGGACGGTTTCAGAAGAGGATGTGAAACCAGGGATATCGTTGCTGATGTCAGAGAGAACCTGGCTGATCCTGGCTGAAGGCACAAAATACCAGAAAGATGTTTACCTGTGTTTTATTGACTATGCAAAGACATTCGACTGTGTGGATCATAACATATTATGTATAACATTGCAAAGAATGGGAATTCCAGAACACTTAATTGTGCTCATGAGAAACCTGTACATAGATCAAGAGAGAGTTGTTCTAACAGAACAAGGTGTTACTGAGTGGTTTAAAGTCAGGAAAGGTGTGAGTCAGGGTTGTATCCTTTCAGCATACCTGTTTAATCTGTATGCTGAGCAAATAATTCGAGAAGCTGGACTATATGAAGAAGAATGGGGCATCAGGATTGGAGGAAGACTCATTAACAACCTGCGTTATGCAGATGACACAACCTTGCTTGCTGAATGTGAAGAGGACTTGAAGCAGTTACTGATGAAAATCAAAAACCACAGTCTTCAGTATGGATTACACGTTAACATAAAATAAAAATCCTCACTACTGGACCAATAAGCAATGTCATGATAAATGGAGAAAAGATTGAAGTTGCCAAAGATTTCATTTTACTTGAATCCACAATCAACACCTAAGGAAGCAGCAGTCAAGAAATCAAAGGACGCATTGCATTGGGCAAATCTGCTGCAAAAGACCTCTTTAGAGTGTTGAAAAGCAAAGATGTCACCTTGAAGACTAAAGTTCACCTGACCCAAGCCATTGTATTTTCATTCACATTATATGCATGCGAAAGCTGGACAATGAATAAGGAAGACCGAAGAAGAATTGACACCTTTCAATTGTGGTATTGGTAAAGAATATTGAATATACCATGGACTTCCAAAAGAATGAACAAATCTGTCTTGGAAGAAGTAAAACCAGAATGCTCCTTAGAAGCAAGGATGGCGTGACTACGTCTTACATACTTTGGACATGTTGTCAGGAGGGATCAGTCCCTGGAGAAGGACATCATGCTTGGTAAAGTACAGGGTCTGTGAAAAAGAGGAAGACCATCAATAAGATGGATTGACACAGTGGCTGCAACAGTGGACTCAAGCATAACAACGATTATCAGCATATATATATATGCATATATATGTATATATATTATGTGGAGCCCTGGTGGCGCAGTGGTTAAGAGCTTGGCTGCTAACCAAAAGATTAGCAGTTTAAATCCACCAGCTGCTCCTTGGAAACCCTATGGGGCAGTTCTACTTTGTCCTGTAGGGTTGCTGTAGGTCGGAATCAACTTGATGGCAGCGAGTTTGGTTTAGTTTTTATGTATATATATTTTTATGTAGATTATGTTGGTTTTTCTATCTAAATGATCATGGCTACTGCAAATAATGAAATTCTTTTTCTTCACTTCCTGTGTTTGTACCTCTTATTTGTTGTTTTTTCTCTCATTGTCTTGACTCAGATTTCTACTAAAGTGAAGTGATAACAAACATCTTTAAATAGTTCCCAGTACTAAAGGGAGTATGCCTAAAATCTCTCCACTGTGTTGTTTATATAGATTTTTGGTAAGTGACCTTTCTTAAACTTCTTCTAGTCTTATTTTTTTCTGAGTTTTTAAATCATAAATTGATATTGAACTTCATCAAATAAATTTCTTCAGATGAGATGGTAATGTGATTTTTACAAGTTAGTCTATTAATATGGTAAAGTCCTGCAATAGGTTTTTCTCTTATTGAAGAATAATTTCATTCCTAGGATAAACTCTAATTGATCAAGTTGAATACATTTCTGTAGTTTCATGTTGGTTTGACTTGACAAAATGTTTATAAGTAAATTAGACATATCATTTTAATTTTTTTGTATTGCCCATATCTTTTTTGCTGGAACAATTTATATAAAATGGAGATTATCTGCCTGAATTTTTGTAAGGAGACAAATTGCCCATAGGTTTTTGACAGGTAGTCTTTTGTCATTCTAAGCTCTAATATTTCAAAATGTTCCTTTTGATTTACACTTTCAAACAAAAGATAGTTTTTAATTTTGTTAGTTTCCACTCACGTGGGATTATTAAAGTTATACTTTTCTTATTAATTATTTTATTGTGTCATATTCATAGAATATATTTTGTATGATTTTAATTCTTTTGAATTTAGTCACACTCTTTTTTGGTGAGATAAATGAAGTTTAAAAATGTTAATGTAAAGAATGCATATTCTCTGTAGGTTAATTGTAAAGTTTTATACATATGATTTTAAACTTATTAATCAAATTATTCAATTATTCTACAGCTTTGCTTATTTTTTAGTCTTCATGATATATCAGTTTATCTAAAGGATGAATTAATATATCAAATTACAATCACTGATCATATATGTCTACTCAATGTTCTCTCAGCTGTAGCTCAGCAAGAAACATATGCTTATCATATTCATTACATATTTTTATCATATTTCTTTTACAGGTATGACATATCAATGGCTCTAATTATTTTGCTATGATATTTATTCACACTTACTTCCCATATTTCATAATATCCTCCTGAAGAGTTCATCTTCTTGCTGTAATACTCTTTCCAATTGTATTTTCAAAGAGAATATTAATGTGGCAAAAATTCTAAGACTGTGGATGCCTGAGAACACATTTAATTCACTGTTGATATTTAAATGAAAGTGGAGCTGGATATACAATTCTAAGTTCAAAGTTCCTTTACTTCAACAGTCTTTTGTTTTCTTTTATCCAATATCACTTTTGAGAATAGTATTGAGAATCTTTGTAGGTGATCTGCTATTTCTTTCCGGGTACTTTTTTTTTCCATATTGTTTTTGATGTTCTGAAATTTCACTAATATATTATTTAGGAAGATTTTTTTCTTAACTGTAATATTTGGCCTCTATGAACACTTCAAAGTGATGATTTTATATCTACCCTTAATGTTTGAAAAATTTCTTTAAGTATCTCCATTACATTTGTTTTTATTTTCTCTTCTTCTTGATCCTATTATGCATATGTTGACACTTATACTCCTATACTCCACATCTCTTAAGTTTTCTTTTATATTTTTCATCTTCCTGATGACTTTTGGGAGCGATCTTAGATGTAATCGTGCAGCTTATTAATTCTCTTTTCAAGGGTACCTTTTTTTACTTAATCCATCTTTTCAGTACTGTATTTCAATTTGTGTATTCCTTCTTCATGTCACCCTTATCCCAGCTAGGGAGTGCCTGCGTGGCACAAACAGTTAAGTGCTTGACTACTTGAAAACTCTATGTAGCAGTTCTACTCTGCACACTTGGGGTCGCTATGAGTCAGAATTTACTTGATGACAATCACCACCACCACCACCACCAATAACACCACCACCTCAATGTAAAGGTTGGCGATTTGAACCCACCCAGAGGCACCTTGAAATAAAAGCCTGGTGATCTACTTATTAAAGGTCACAGTCTTGAAAACCCTATGGAGCACAGTTCTACTTGGCAAAACATAGGGTCACCATGAGTCGGAATCGACTTGATGGCAACCAGTTTGATTGTTTTTTTAATCCGAGCTGGGCTCTAGTATTGCTCTGATATTGCACAGCCATTTCTGGTTGCTCTTAGTTTGGTACTGCTGTTTTTCTACACCATATTGATGACAGGACAGATAATGATCCACTCTGATAAATGTGAGGGAGAGAAAAGGGTACAAACAAGAAGCTCTACCTGGCTTATCCCTTGCCCGTAGTGTCTGGCCCACTTCTGTGGAAACTGTCATTTCTTCTCCTATACCAGCTCCTTTTGAGTAATTGTTGACGTTTTGGTCTCATGCTGACGCTTTTTTTTAAAGTAGAGTACCAATTTTACAGGTAGTATCTTTTATTTTGTGTACCACTCTGCTATTTCACTAAAGGATGATCTCAGGTGATAGGCTCAGTTCTAGTTTTAAAGAGTGTTTAAGGGCGATAGTCTCAGGAAGTCCTCTGTTTTTTACTGTTCCAATTTGTCTGGCTTTCTATTTTTATTCTTTTTATGAGAATTTGAGTTCTGGCCACATTTTTCTCACATTCTATCTGGGACAATCTATTGTGACCCCAGTCAGAACAGTCAGTGATGATAGCCGGGCACCATCCAGTCCTTCTGGTCTCAGGGTTGATGAGGCTATGGCTCATGTAGACATATTTCTTCTCTTAGCTTTTGGTTACCTCTTACTGTTTTTCTCCTGGCAAGTAGAGACCAATAGTTGTGTCTTAGATGGCCACTTGCAAGCTTTTATGACCCCAGACACTACTCACTTCACTAGGATGCTGAACATGATTTTTGTGAACTATATTATGTCAGTTGACTGAGTTGTCCCATGAGACTATGGTCCTAAGCTTTCAAATCCAGAAAACCAATCTTGGAAGGTGTTTCGTTATGTCTGTGGAGTATCTGTATTTGTGGAGTATACATATTTGTATTTACACCTACCTGTAGATACTTTGGGCCCTGGTGGCACAGTGGTTAAGTGGTCGGCTGCTAACCAAAAGGTCAACAGTTCGAATCCACCAGCTGCTCTTTGGAAACCCTATGGGGCAGTTCTACTGCTATCTGTTCTCATCTATGTACACACCTATATCAATTCATATACCACTATGCCTATACCCATTCGTACGTGGTCAAACACTAGTTTTTACTTTGGTTGTATTGTGCTCACTACATCCACATTGAGTGCCATTTTTCCCATCACAAATAAATAAATAAGTCTCTATGATCTAATTCGTTCTTTCCCCTCCTGTCCGTGGTAATCAATGATCATTGGTCTCTCTGTATATATCTATTCTTGTCTTATAAAAGAGGGATCATACAATATTTGCCCTTATATACTTGACTTATTTCACTTAGCATTACACCTTCCAGGTCCACCCATGTTATGTTTCACAGACTCATCATTGTTCTTTGTGGTTGAGTAATATTTCATTGTATGTATTTACCACAATTTGCTTATCTATTCATCAGCTGATGGGCAGTGCAGTTGTTTCCACTTATTTGCTATTGTGAATAAAGCGAAAATGAGCATAGGTGTGCATATGTCTGTTTGTATCATGATTTTTACATCTTTAGGGTATATACCTAGGACTGGGATTGCTGGATCGTAAGTCATTTTATTTCTAGTTCGTTGAGAAAGCTCCATACCATCTTCCACAGTGACTGTACCATTTTACAGTCTCACCAGCAATAGATAAAGGTTTCAGTCTCCCCACATCCTTATCAACATTTGTAGTTATCTAGTTGTTGTTGTTTTTGTTTTTCAAATCAATGCCATTTTAGCCAGGGTAAGATGGTTTCTCATTTTAGTTTTTATATGCATCCCTACATTGGCTAATGGTTCTGAACATCTTTTCACATGTTTGTTGGCTTCTTGGGTGTTCTCGTTGGTGAAGATTCTGTGATTGGGTTGTTTGTCTTTTTGTTGTTGAGTTGTTGCAGTTTTCTACAGATTTTAGAGATTAGCCCATTATTGGTAAGTCGTTTCCAAAGATTTTTTCCCAGTCTGTAGGTTGTCTATTTACTCGTTTAACAAAGTCTTTTGATGAGCATAAATTTTTAATTTTCATGAGGTCTCATGTATCTATTTTGTCTCCTTCTATTCATGCATTTTTTGTTATGTTTGTTATCCTATTTTTACAAAAAATTAGGTCCCATAGTTTTCTCCCTATGTTTTCTCCAGGAATTTTATGGTTTTAGGTTTAACATTTAGGTCTTTGATCCATGTTGTTAGTTTTTGTGTATGGTGTGAGGTATGGGTCCTGTTTCATTTTCTGCAGGTGGATATTCAATTTACTGTTCAGTCTTAAAAGCTGCAGACTGAAATAAAATACACAGAGGAGCAATTTAAAGCTACATGTCTTTAGATATAGTGAATAAACCAAACGACTATTCATGTTTCATAGTTTTTAAATGTATATGGAGTTTCTATTCACATTTTGGTGACCTATTGAAGATTTTAAGGTAAGAAAACTTCATTTTTTTGGAGCTGTATGCATAATCATGCTTATTTATTTTCATATAGACTGAAAACTTTGAGTAATAATAAAAAGTTACCCTGGGACTTACAGTATTGATTTAAATCAGTCACATTATATTATATTTAGGTGATTGCAACAGTTAAGAGTCTGCAACCTACAGCAGTATAAATCTCTTTTTCCATAGAATTGTGATATCTGCTCAAAACTGTGCACTTGTGGCTAAAATCTAGGAAATAAAATTTTATCATAGAGGTTCTTTTAGCAGAATTTTCAAAAAGCATACTTTTTAGAGCTGGATATTTAAAGTGAATTAATTCAGTTTAATTGCTTTATCCATATAGAAGAATTATGATTTATCATATTAACAGCAGTCAGGAAATCAAAAGATGATTGTATTGGGTAAATCTGCTGCAAAAGACCTCTTTCAAGTGTTAAAAAGCAAAGGTGTCACCTTAAAGACTAAGGTGTGCCTGACCCAAGCCAAGGTGTTTTCAATTGCCTCATATGCATGTGAAAACTGGACATTGAATTAAGAAGACCGAAGAATTGATACCTTTAAATTGTGGTGTTGGCAAAGAATATTGAATGTATCATGGACTGCAAAAAGAATGAACAAATCTGTCTTGGAAGATGTGCAACCAGAATGTCCCTTAGAAGCAAGGATGGCGAGACTATGTCTCACATACTTTGGACGTGTTGTCAGGAAGGATCAGTCTTTGGAGAAGGACATCATGCTTGGTACAGTGGAAGATCAGGAAAAAAGAGAAAGATCCTCAACCAGATAGACTGACGCAGTGGCTGCAACAATGGGCTCAAGCATAACAACGATTGTGAGGATGATGTGGGACAGGGCAATGTTTTGTCTGTTGTACATAGGGTCGCTATGAGTTGGAGCCAACTCTATGGCACGTAACAACAACAACATATTAGCTCAACATTTAATTTATTGACTTGTTTCTGATCTTGGTATAACTGAGCTGATGATATATTTGAAAGAATTAAAGGCTGCTTCACATGGATATTTGATAAGAATAGAACATGGGAATTGTTTTAGGAGGAACATCAATTTACCATTGTGAGTATTTGTCAACCAATTGTCTTTTTAAATTATACATCCCTTAATCTAGTCATGGAGCAAGAAAAAGACAAAAACTATTCTAAATTGAAGGCTGTTCTGTAACACAACTGGTTTAGACTTTTCAAAAATGTTGGTCATAAAAGACCAAAAAATAAGAGGAATGGTAATTCTCCTGGCTATAAAGATACATGGCAACTAATGCACTGAGTAATTCTTGTTTGGGACTTGAATTAAAAATAGAAACTGTTATATAAAACATTATTGGAAACATTGGGGACATTTGAATATGACCTGTATGAAATAATAATACATACTACATCAAAGTTACATTTCGTGAGTATTAAAATTTTAGTATGGTTGTGTAGAAAAATACCTTTTTGTTTTTTAGGAGACATATGCTGACATGTTTAGGAGTAAAGTGTCTTTATGTATGCAAGTTACACTTTCATAGGATTCAGCAAAAATATACATATATCAAGAGAAAGGGAGAGGTAAAATATTAAAGGAAATCTGGTAGCATATAACAATTGGTGAACTTACATAAATGTGTATGATATTGTACTACTATTAGTTCAACTTTCATGTATGTTTGGATTTTTTTAAATAAAAAAGTTTTAAAGTGAAAATAACCATGAAGTAATAGAGATAACATATGCAGTTTTGTGGAATTTTTGAAAGTATGACAATAAAAATTTTATAAGTAAGCAGTAATTCAACAAATATTTGTAGTCTACTTCCTGTGTGCCACACATTGGGCTAAATGTTGGGAATAAAAAGAAATGGGCGTATGTTTTGTTAGGATGAGACATATACATAAACATATGTAGTTTGATTTTGATCAAAATGTTCAGTAATGGTAGCCGGGCACCATAAAGCTCTTTTGGTCTCATGGCAAAGGAAGCAGTTGTTCATGGAGGCAATTAGCACACATTCCATTTCCTCTTACTTTTCCTAACTCTCCTTCCTCTGTTGCTCCAGGTGAACAGAGGCACATTGTTGTGCCGTAGATGGCTGCTTGCAAGTTTTTAAGACACAAGGAACTACGCAACAAACTACAAGGTAGAACAGAAACACTAAACACGTTATTAGGCCAATCAAATTTAAATTTTATTATTGAACAAAAATACAAAATCTAAAATCCAGGAATAAAAGATAGAAATTGTGAGGAAATGTGAAATGCTACTTTTGTCACGCTCCAGAGTCATTTGATCTCATTTTGTTTTTGAAAATGACAGATTAATACAGCTCTATGCTTTCTATTTAAAGTTATAATACAACTACTAATAGAACAAAAAATAGTACATTTTTCATATTTCTAGAGAGAAAAGTAAAAGAAGCCCCAGATCATGCACCAAATGTTAGAAAATAAATGAAAACCAACTAAGCATGGAAAACAAGAAACTTAAAAGAAAGTGACAGAAGTATGACCAAACTTTCTAAGAGTAAATGGAAATTGATAAACTTATTAGTTTAAAAAAAATAAAAATTAGGTGAAAAACCAATTCTAGTTACACGTTGTGTAAAAGACATACCCCCAAAACTCAAAAAGAATTAAGTAAAAGATTAGACAAGTTACTTCAAATAAATGTGAATAAAAAAGAAAGTGTAGCTATAGTAAAATCAAACAAGGTAAACATTAATTAAAAACATTAAATGGGACAAAACGAATCACTTTATATTTATGAAAGTTAAAATCTACAGTGAAGATTTAATTGTCATGTGTATTTATGGACCTAATAACATAGATATTATATACTGAAATATAATATAAATAATAAATAATATAATGTAATAATACATGTTGAAATCTTTTGAAAATACAAGGAGGATTTAATAGGAACAGGAACAGAAAGCATGACTTTCTCCTTTTCAGAACAATTAAACAAAATATTTGCTTTTATATACCAAAAAAGAAATGTTACCTTCGAGTTAATTCCAACTCATGGCAACCCTATGTGTAACATAATAGAATTGCTCCATAAGGCTTTCTCGGCTGCAATCTTTGCAGAAGCAGATCTTTACGCCTTTCTTCCACAGTGCCACTGCATGTATTTGGACCGCCCAACTTTCGGTTATTAGCCAAGCACAAACCATTTGCAGGTCTCAGGGACATTATGTACCTATGTAGAGAATCTAAATTATGTCATGAATTAGGTTGGTCTAATATACATATAGGGTCACTATGAGTTGGAATCGACTCGTTGGCAACTTTTTTTAAATATACATATATATACGTACAATTCTCTTCCCTGAACACAGAAAATGACCCTTATTATGGTTCCACATGGAATTTAAGCAACTTAAAAATACCTTAGGCCAAAAAACAAACCTCAGTATATTCAAATTATAAAAATATTATAGAGTATAATTTCTGACCATATTATAATACTGGAAATGCATTGAAAACACTAATAAGCAAATAAAAATTACTCAAACCATCAGACACCTCATTTCTTTTCTCTGTTTCCTCCTGCACAGATGCCAATATTATACAGGACTTGTGAATATTGTTGACTTTTTCTATTTTTGCTGATGCTATTGGATAAGGTTATTATTTATGACTGTTCACTGGAATGTGATAAATATTATTGTGCATGCATTTTTGAAAATTTCTAGAAGATAAATTTCTAGAATTGGAATTTTGGTACATATTGTCAAACCATTCTTCAGAAAATTTGTACCAACATAAAGATCAGAAACCCTATTGGGGGACATAAATGAAGACTTTGGTAAATGGAGAAGCAGAACTTAGAAAAGAAGATTAAATAATGTTAATAACATAAAATTCCCATAAACTAATCTATGAAATTTGTAATTTTGTCAAACTACTACTAGGATTTGGGAGAAGGAGAGCTTGACTAAAATGATTTTCTAGTTTATCTGCAAGAATAATTATGTAAGCTTATTTATTAGAATAATCACTAGAATGTAAGGTCCATGGTGATGGGGATTGTTCTATGCAGATATGTATACCACGTACCTGTAAGAGTTCCTGGCACGTAGTTGATGTTCAATAAATATTTATTGATACAACACAAACCATAAAAATACTTGGGCAGGAGTAGAGGGCTTGACCAACCAGATGTGAAAACTTATTATAATGCTATATAATATTTTAAAAAGTGTGTTACTAGTGCAAAAATAGACACATCAGTAAAACTGAATTATTAGTATATAAACACGTTGCTGTCGAGTCAATTCTGATTCATAGCAACCCAATAGGAGAGAATGGAACTGCCCCATAGGTATTCCAAGGAGCATCTGGTGGATTTGAACAGCCCATCTTTTGGTTAGCAGCTGAACACTTAACCACTGTTCCACAAGGGCTCTCTATTAGTATATAGAGAGATCAAGTTACATATGGGTAAGTTGGTGTATGATAGATTTTAATTTTCAGATCATTGCAAAGAAATTATTTTTTCAATAAATAATAGTTCAATTTATTGTCCATTTGGAAAAAAATAAAGCTGGGTTTGTTAAGTCATTTCTTATTCCAAAAGAATTTTCAACTGTTTGAGGTATATAATTGCAGTAAGAATTAGAGAAAAAATATTGGTGAATACTCTTAAATTTTATAGTGGAAAATTTTTTGCATTTTTAAACTTTTTTATTCTGATAATTTTCAAACATGGACAAATCTTAACATATCATGAAAAAGATATTTTCAAGCAGCTTATAAAAGCTAGGACCAATAAAAAAAGAATCAATGGATTTAAATACATAAAACATTTTAAATCTGAGATCAGGCAAAACTCAGATCAAGCCAAGGAACATACAGACAGCAACAAAGGAATTCAGGAAAACAATACAAGAACATAATGACAAATTTAATAGGTTCGTAGAAACCATACAGACAGCAAATAGAAATCCAAAAGATTAACAATAAAATTTCAGAACTGGACAACTCAATAGAAGGTTATAGGAGCAGAACTGAGGAAATGGAGGTCAGAATTAGTGAGATTGACAATAAATCCCTTGATACCAATTTATTTTAGGAAACATCAGACAAAATAATTTTTTTTTCAAAAATTAATAAACTCTAAGAAGTATGTGGGACACTATTAAGGGGAAAAATCTGAGTGATTGGAGTACCAGAACAGGAGGGGATAACAGAAAATACAGAGAAAATTGTTGAAGATTTGCTGGGAAAAAACTTTCCTGATATCATGAAAGATGAGAAGCTATCTATCCAAGAAGATGAATGAACCCAACACAGGGTATATCCCAAAAGAAAGTCACCAAGACATATTATAATCAAACTTGCCAAAACCAAAGATAAAGATAGAATCTTAAGAGCAGCTAGGGACAAGCAAAAAGTAATCTACAAAGGAGTGTCAATAAGACTAAACTGATTACTCAGCAGAAATCATGCAGGCAAGAAGGAAATAGGATGACATATATAAAACCTTGAAGAAAAAAAATGCTAGCCAAGAATTACATATCCTGCAAAGCTGTCTCTCAAATATGATGGCAAATTAGGGCATATCCAGATAAACAGGAATTAAGGGAATTTGTAAAAACTAAACCAAAATTACAAAAAATATTAAACAGAATCCTTCGGCTAGAGAACCAACAGCATCAGACAACAACCCAAGACTAGGACACAGGACAGAACAACCAGATATCAACCCAGATTGGGAATTCACAAAAATAAGTCAAGGCTAAAAGACTGAAAAGAGGGAATCAGAGACGACAATATGTAAAAGATGACAACATTAAAACAAACAAGAGGGACTATATAGTGTAGTCATAGAACTTCCATATGGAGAGGAAGTTAAGGCAATATCAAGAAATAAAAGATTGGATTAAACTTAGAAAAATAGAAGTAAATTTTAAAGTAACCACAAAGGGAACTAAAAAATCTACCTATCAAAATAAAAAAAGAAGAAAAATATAAAGACTCAGAAAACATAAAATCAACAATAATGAAAAAGATGAAAAGAAAATATATTAAAAAAAATGATTCAGCACAGAAAATTAAGTGGAACAAAGAAACAGTCAACACCCCCCCTCCAAAAAAAATAAAAATGACAGCAGTAAATGCAAAAAAAAAAAGTTTTAAATCTGCATTATGGCAAAACTTAAAGATTTGAAAATAAAAGGCAAACTAAAAATTTATGAGCAACATCTTTGATATAGGGTCAACATCCTTAATGCATAATGTTTACAATTCAAAGAAGATAAATACAAAACTGACAAATGAGTTAATAAGATCCCATTTCTCATCTCTTAGATGGTGTAAAATGAACAAGATTAATACTATCTAGTGTTAAAGACAGTGGGAGGATACAGGCACTGCCATACAATGTTGTAGCATTGTAAATTGGTATAACTTTTGTGGTGGACAGTTTGGCAGCATCTTTACTGTACATTCCCTTTGAATCAGCAAATTCACTTCAAAAATATAATCTATAAAAATAATAATATGAGAGTACTGATACATGTATAAAGGAATTTTTATCATTGTTTACAAGAATAAATATTAGAAACAACCTATGTACCTCAGTATAAACTTTATTAAATAAACGATGATATCTATCTATAAAGTGGAATACTATGCAGCTATTTAAAATGAAGAAAAAGACATAAACACGTGGCCCCAATACTGTTGACAATTACAAACTATCATCTATAGTATGATCACGTTCCAGTTTTTCTGTGTGTGTGTGTGTGTGTGCGTGTGTGTGTGCGTGTCTATTATAAGCCGTTGAGAGGGGCTGTCCTATTGCTCTGGAATTGGCAACTAGGACCCAAAACTGAAGTAAAGAGGTAGTAATATCGCCAAATTCTAAGGAATGTCACCAACAATTGCGGCTGGATAAAAACCTCCGTTGTTGTTAGGTACTGTCAAGTAGATTCTGACTCATAGCGACCCCATGTGACAGAATAGAATGGCCCCATAGGATTTTCGTGGCTGTAATCTTCATGGTAGCAGACCACCAAGTCTTTATCCTGCAGAGCCACTGGTTGGGTTCAAACCTCCCACCTTTTGCTTAGCAGCAGAGTGCTTAACCATTGCTCCACCAGGGCTACTTATACAAACCCCTAGAGTTTACTAATAAGTTGCAGAACTAGCCAAGTTGCTATCAATCATCACCTTAAACCACACTTCAACACAACAAAAACCAAAAAACCAAACCTGGTGCTGTGGAGTCAATTCTGACTCATAGTGACCCTATAGAACAGAGTAGAACTGCCCCATAGGGTTTTCAATGGTTGTAATCTTTAGAGAAGCAGACCATCACATCTTTCTCTTGTGGAGCGGCTGGTGGGTTCCAACTTTTTGGTTAGCAATGATAACTTTAACCACTGCACAAAGAAGGCAAAAGCTTCATGAGAGCCACTGAAGAGATTGAGAGTTATGGCAAGAAGGTGAAACAAATTCCATTCCCATGTTAATTTCCACTGAGGCGATGGAGTTACTAATCTTCCCCTATTCCTAAGTAGGGAATAAGAGAACCAGAAACACACAGCAGGGGCAAAAGAAGAGGTAGTGGAACAGCTTTGTTTATTAAGGATGCATGAGATTCCTGTGCATAAAGGGAATTCTATGGCAGGTAGCTGGGTTTGATCAGCAAGCCTATGTGGTGTACAACTTGTGGCAGGAAGGAACTAAGAAAAAAATGTGAGAGTTATCTATCCAGAGCCATATCTCTCACATCAGACTGTGGGGAAGACCTGCTCAGCTCTTCAGAAAGCACAGCCACATGACCCACCAGAGAACTAGCGTTTGCATGCTGAACATAGAACATCCAGGACCAGCTGGTGTTAACCAGAGAAACATCAATGATCGGCAAATAAACCAGAAGGGTATTTAAGGTATAGCAGGTAGGGCTTGTGCCTTGAGCACCACTTGAGTGATATGGGATGGCAGGCGCCAACAAGTAGTTTCTATAGGCCATCACAGTTTCCATCACCATCTGTGAGAGATCATTCAGCAATTTAAAACTAATTACCATAAGTGCTATTTTCCTTAACTACACGGCTAAATTTATTTTACCACCAGTTAAAGGGCCGAAGATCTTTGCCTTTCTCTCCATTCTACCTCTACCTCTCAGCCCATAACTTGAGATGAGTTATATGGGGGATGTATGAAATAGATTATACCCCCTTAATCAGGTTTAAATCATATATGAGATAGGACTTTTAAGCTCAGTAAATCTGAATTTTAACATGGTTTAATGTGGTAATTGTGTTGGACACTTCTTTTGCATCATTTCAAATCCTTTTGGCCTCACCACTTCTTCCAGCCACTGATGCAACATCCAGTTCCATGCAGGCTTCCACCAGATACATGTATGTTTTTGGGACTGTGCCTCATCTTTCTTATTTTCCTTCTTGTTCCAGGACTTCTCTGATACCACAGCCCAGGAACCTCAGTATCCATGCATGAGCAATCCAGATGTAAGTGGGAGTTAATGCCTAGTGGATTAATCTTTGACAGGAGCCTGTGTCTAAATATTTCTTCCTTTCTTTCCAGTGCACATGGTTCTGGAAGCATTTAATAGTCTTCTTAGAGATCTCATGGCTTCTACTCACCAGTTTCCTGTAATAATGGCAACTCAATAACTTATACTCCTTCCATGTTTTATTACCCCTGTTCCTCCCTCCATAAGAGAATGGGAGTGGTGGCAAGGTTCGAGGTAATGTATGGACCCAATAACATGGGCTCCCTTCTCATCAAGGCTCATATAGCTACTGTCTCAGGTCAGTGTCTTACCTGCCAGCAGCAAAGTCTGATGCTAAGCCCTCAATATGGAACCATTTCTTGAGGTCAGTAACCAGCCAGTTGATGGCAGATTGATTATATTGGAGCTGTTCCTCCCTAGATGAGGCAGTCAATTATCTTTAGTGAAATTGACACCTATTCTTCCTATACATTTGCCTTCCCTCAGTCAGCATCACTATCTGAGGGCTTACAGAATGCCTAATATATCAACACAATCTTCTTCATGATAGTGCCTGAAACCACAAGATCAATTTTATGGTAAATGAAGTGTGACAATGAGCACATGACAACAGGATTCAATGGGTTTACCATATACCTCATCACTCAACAGCCACACTGATACAAAATTCGGATGGTCTATTAAAGTTCCGTTAGGGTACCAGCTCAAAGACAGCAACTTGAGTCATACTATGCTATATCTTCCAAGATATAGTATAAGCATTGAACCAATGGCTGATATTTGGTGTGGTGAACCCACCATCACTCCCAATGACATATTTGAAGAATTTCTGCACACTTAGACTCTGCCAGATTAGAGGTCCTCTCAAAAAGGAAAATGCTTTTACCAGGGGGAAATATTACACTGAACTGGAAGCTACAATTACCACCTGGTCATGTTCGGCTCCTCATGTTGTGTACTGGTGGGAGTAATCAACTCTGATTACCATGCCAATCTAGAGTTTTCGCTACACTATGGAGGATTAGAATTCTGAGACATTTGTGTTCAGTGAAGCATCTCTTGTGTTTCTGTAAACACACAAGATCTAATGGGAAGTAGACAATTGAAGCCCAGTATGGTCAAGGGATGAGGGTCTGGGCCACCCTATCAGGCAAGCAACCTGGACTAACTGAAGCACAGGACAACGGTAAGAGAAATATAGAATGAGTGGTGAAGGAGGAAGAGAATAGATATTAATTACAGCCTTAGGATTACCTGCAGAAACAAAGACTTGTATTATCTGTTTGCAAAGATTGCAGTTGGCCCTCACTTTGAAGGGGACCCTGTGATAACGTAGCCCTAGTGGAGGATGTGAGTGGGACTCAGATTGTCAACCTTTCAGTTAGTAGTTGAGAGCTTAACAGTTTGTGTCACCCAGGGACTCTTTATCAATAGTAGATGGGGTAAATGTGGTATATTCATATACTAGAATACTAGACAGGAATGAAAAGAAACAAATTACAGTTACAAAAGACAATATGTATGGATCTACAAACACAATATTGAGTGAAAAAAAGACAAAAAGTAATATATCCAATAGTGTTAAATTTATATAAAGTTTGAAAACTAAACTAGTATTTAAAGGAGACATTCATGTAGTCAGGATAGTGGTTATCTCTAAGGCAGAGATTTTGAATGGGGAGTGATGCACAGGAATTCTCTGGGAGTGTTGACAATGTTCTGTTACTTGGCATTGGTGGCAGATACATTTCACATACATATTTTATGCATGCCTAGATATAAATGATACATTTCATGAAAAAAAAGTTGTTTGGAATAATGAGAGTCCACAAACTAAGCCTAAAATAGATTAGCTGAAGATAGTGCACATATATAAATGACTATCACAGTTTCACACATTAAAACTAATGATTAACCAACCTTGCATTCTGAGGATAAACACCTTAGTCAGGATATATTATAATTATCGTCTCTAATTATCTAATTATCATCAAACTAGGTTGATAAAATTTTATTTAGGAATTTTGCTGTATGATCAGATGTGAGAAAGTCCTAGATTTTTTCTTTCTGTATAACACAATTCAAAATTTCAACAGATTAAAAGAGAAAAGCTAAGGGATCGCTTCAATAAATGCAGTAAAATCATTTGATAAAAAATTAAAAATATATTTATGATAAGCTTTCTTAACAAATGTAAATAGAAAGGAATTTTGCTAACTTGATAAAAAGGATATATAGCAAATATAACAGTGAAACATTAGAAGCAGGACACTTAAAGTCAAGAACAAAACAGGGATGCTAACTATCATCATTTTTATTCATCATTGTGCTAGTGTTCCTAGCCAGAATATTAAATTAAAAATTCAATAAAGTCAATGAGGATTTGGAAGAAATATCCCAAATTATAATTTTCACAGACATTATTTTTCACTTGGAAAATCTAAGAAAATCTGCAGAGATTATTAGAACTAATAAAATAATCCAGCAGTATTGTTTGATACAAGAAAAAAACACTTAAGTCAATGTGCTTCATTATATTAGCTACTAGCAATTTGAAATTTTAGCTATTAATTATTAAAAATAAATCAGTTTTATTAGCAATAAAACTATATTTTAATAAATTTAACAAAATATGTTGAAGATGTTTATGGTGAAAATTATTGAACTTTATTGACAGACCTACACGAAGACCTCAGTAAAAGGAGATAGACACTATTTTTGTTGGTAAGAAGACTCAATATAATCACACTGTCACATTTAAGAAGATTGATCTATGATTTCGCCTTCCTCCCAACATTGATATATAAATTCTCAATTAAAATTCCAACAAGATGTCAGTGAAACTTGAAATGTCAATCCTACAATTCATAAGGAAGAGCAATCGAATAGAAAAGAGAGCCCTCAAATGGATAGATGCAAATATTCACATAGGCAGAGGCTGCACTGCAGATCAGTGGGGAAAGGTGAACTAATGAGCAACCGGTGTGGGGACATTTTGTATTTTCAGTTACACAAAAAAGTAAAATTAGACTCCCTTCATCTACCTATGCAAAGGATAAATTTTAGGTACATAAAAAAATGTGAAAAGCAAAGTGTAAAAGCTTTGAGAAGGAAAAAAAATGGGGACATATCTTGGCATCGGATAGATTCCTTACAAAGGTCAGACACATAAAGGAAAATAAATACTCACACTTTTGATATAAATACTTACACTTTTAAAAGTTCCTGTCCAACCAAAACCCATAAACAAATTTAAAAAATACAGGCCACAACTTGGAAAAGTTTTTCCAACTCATATAACAAACAAAAAATTTCTTTTAATCCAGACTATATGAAGAACACAACAAATAAAGGACAAACAATTGGTAAGTGGGCAACATTTATTAAAAATAATTAATAAAAAGTGGAAATGGCCAATATAATTAGAAGAAACACTAAAGCTTATTAGGAAAAATATTAAAGTATGAATATATCTAGTATTGGCAAGGAGATGGAGAATGAGACTGCTTGTGAGAGTGTAAATTAGTGTAACTGATCTGGAAAACAAGTTGACTATATGTGTAACATACGACCCAGCAATTCAACTTCTAGGTATATTTCCTAGAAAAACGCTGATGCAGGTGCACAAGGAAACATAATCAACAATATTCATTTCAGCATTGCAGGTGATAGGAAAATGTAGAAACATACTAAATGCCCACCGACAACAGTATGCATAATTAAAGTATAACATGTTCATACAATGGAACATCTCGTGGCTGTGAAATGAATAAATTAGAACTATGTACAGCAATATGGATCAATTTAAAAAACACAATGTGAACAAAAATAAATTGCAGAATGATAAAAGTAGTATGATATAATTTGCCTAGAATTTTAAAACAAACCCAATACTGTTATATATTTTATTGTTTTTGTTAGGTGCCATCGAGTCGGTTCCGACTCAGAGAGACCCTATGTAAAACAGAACGAAACACTGCCCGGTTGTGCCCCATCCTCACAATCATTGTTATGCTTGAGCCCATTGTTGCAGTCACTGTGTCAATCCATCTCATTGAGGGTCTTTCTCTTCTTTGCTGGCCCTCTACCAAGCACGGTGTCTTTATCCAGAGACTGGTCCCTTCTAATAAAATGTTAAAAGTACTTGAGACGAAGTCTTGCCATCTTTGCTTCTAAAGAGCATTCTGGTTGTATTTTTTCCAAGACAGATTTGTTTGTTCTTTTGGCAGTTCATGGTATACTCAGTATTCTTCGTCAATACCATAATTCAAAAGCGTCAATTCTTCTTAGGTCTTCCTTATTCATTGTCCAACATTTGCATGCATAGGAGGCTATTGAAAACACCATGGCTTGGGTCAGGCGCATCTTAGTCTTCAAGGTAACATCTTTGCTTTTTAACACTTGAAAGAGGTCTTTTGCAGGAGATTTACCCAATGCAATTCATCTTTGATTTCTTGACTGCTGCTTCCATGAGTGTTGACTGTGGATCCAAGTAAAAAGAAATCCTTGACAACTTCAATCTTTTCTCCATTTAGCATGGTGTTACTTATTGGTCTAGTTGTGAGGATTTTTGTTTTCTTTGTGTTGAAGTTTAATCCACACTGAAGGTCTTTGATCTTTATCAGTAAGTGCTTCAAGGCTTCTTCACTTTCAGCAAGCAAGGTTGTGTCAACTGCTTAACGTAAGTTGTTACTGAGTCTTCCTCCAATCCTGATGCCCAATTCTTCTTCATATAGTCCAGCTTCTTGAATTATTTGCTCATCATACATATTAAATAAGTATGGAGAAAGGATTGAACCCTGACACACATCTTTCCTGACTTTAAACCATGCATTACCCCCTCATTCTGTTCAAACAACTCCCTTTTGATCTGTGTACAGGTTTCTCATGAGCACAATTAAGTGTTCTGGATTTCCCATTCTTTGCAATGTTATCTATAATTTTGTTATGATACACATAACAAAATGTTGAATGCCTTTGCATAGTGAAAAAAAAACACAGGTAAACATCTTTCTGGTATTCTCTGCTTTCAGCCAGGAGCTATCTGACATCAACAATGATATCCCTCATTCCACATTCTCATCTGAATTATGCTTGAATTTTTGGCAGTTCCCTGTGGACGTACTGAGGCAGCTGCTTTTGAGTGATTTTCAGCAAAATTTTGCTTGTGTATATTTTATATTTTTTATATATGTTATAGATACAAACATACGTGATGCGCATGGGCATGATAAAAACAAAATTCAGGTTAGTTACCTCTGAGGACAGATGGAGGGAAATGGGTTAAGAAAGGAGTTTTATTTATTAAAAATAGTCATGGAACTCATATGACAAATGCTTAGAATTGACTAAGCAGGATGGTGGGCACCTATATGCTTGTTATATTATTATCTGTATTTTTATATGCTGGAAATGTTATATTAAAATTTTTACAAAGTAGGGACTTCTGGGCAACGTGGCACTATAGACAGAAGCACTGCACCATCCCTCCACAGCAAAGATCTGAAAAACTAAGTCAAACAGAGACAAACGTCAATCCTGAAACCCTAAGCATCAAATGAAGAGTTAAAGAACTCAGCCAAGCACCAAATGGAATAAGAAACTGGCAGAGAAGAGAGAGCAAGGAGAGATACATGCAGAGGTCCCTATCAGCTAACACAGCACGGATCCGCCATCTTGGACTACTATCGGACATTGGCGAACAGGGGGTATGAGAGAGCAGCTTCACGGAGCTTCTAGCAGGAGACAGAACAACCACTGGACCTGGCCTGCTGTACCATACCTGAGCAACTGACCTTGCCCACTGGACAAGGAGGCAAAAAGTATCATGCATACAGACAAGAAAACAACAAAGAACACACAGCCCACCTACTCAGACATAACCAAATAAAACAAAAAAGTAGGATGAAACAAACAAATCTCCAATCAATAAATGAGGAAAATAGTGAATGTCCCTAAGACAGCAGACAATATCAAAATATATACAAAAACAGGACAGGTTGGTTCCAGTAGGTGTCCAAAATAAAACATCAGATGACTTTCCTCTACAAGAAAAGACACTAGAACTACCTAATAGGGAACTCAAAAATCTAATACTCAGAATTATCCAAGAGTTGAAGCAAAAAGCAGACAAAAATGAGGAAAAATAGACAAATTCATGGAAAAGGCAGACAAATTCATGGAAAATAACACATAAAAAATGGAAGAATTCAGGAAAATAATACAGCAACAAAATGTTAAAATCAATTCACAAGTTGAAATCATAGAAAAAGAACAATTAGAAATCCAAAAGATAAACAACAAGATTTCAGAAATGGACAGCATCATAGAAGGGCTGAGGAGCAGGTTTGAAATGATGGAAGACAGGATCTGTGAAATTAAGGGTAAAAACTTGGATACAACTCTGAGGAAAAATCAGAAAACAGAATGAAGAAAAATGAAGTACCCATGAGAATTATGTGGGATACAATCAAAAACAAAAATCTGTGAGTGATTGGAGTTCCAGAACAGGGGGAGAAAACAGGAAACACAGAGAGGATACTTGAAGAACTGCTGACAGAAATTGTTCCCAGTATCATGAAAGATGAAAAGCTGACCATCAAAGAAGTTCAAAGAACCTCATATAGAATAGATCCCAAAAGAAAATCACCAAGGCTTATCATAACCACATTCACTAAAACCAGACAAAAAAAGAATCATGAGAGCAGCTTGAGAAAAACAAAAAGTCAAATACAGAGGAGAAACAATAGGACTAAGCTCAGATTATATGGCAGAAACCAAGCAGGCAAGAAGGCAATGGGATGATAGATATAAAACCTTAGAAGAAAAAAAATTAAAAGCCAAGAATAATATATCCTGTAAAACTCTCTTTCAGATATGATGGTGACATTAGGACATTTCCAGATAAATGGAAATTAAAGGACTATGTAAAAACCAAACTAAACTTACAAGAATTATTAAGGGAGTCTTTTGATCTAGGAACAAACATCAGACCACAGGCTGAGTCTAGGACACAGGATTGTGCCAGCCAGATACCAGCCTAGGAAATGATCTTTCGACTACTATCCAAAACCAAAAGCATTACCACAGGGAACCAGAGAGGTTAATTTGTAATTGATAACAACATCAGAAAAATAAAAGAGGGAATAAACCATGCAGATATAGAACCTTCTAATGGAGAGGAAGGAAAGGTGATACAAAGTAATAATAGACTGTTTCAAACCTAGGAAGATAAGGGTAAATTTCAAGGTAACCACAAAGAAAGTTAACAAACCCACTCATCAAAACAAAGAAGAAAAACATAGAGTCTTGGGGAAAAAAAAGTACAAAAACAAAAGAAATGAAAAAAATCCATAAACAAAAGGAATTCAGCACAGAAAAATAAAAGGAACAAAGAAAAGATCGGCCCCACCAAAAAAGCACTACATAATGACAGCAATAAACTCACACCTATCAATAATTACACTGAATGTAAATGGCCTAAATGCATGCAAAAAGAGGAAAGCGACAGAATGGATAAAAAAAACAAGATCCATCAATATGCTGTCTACAAGAGACACACCTTAGAAATAAAGACGTAAATTTATTAAAAACCAAAGGATGAAGAAAAATATATAAAACACAGAGCAACCAAAAAAGAGCAGGAGTGGCAATAGTAATCTCAGATAAAATAGACTTTAAAACAAAATCCACTGTAAAGGACAAAGAAGAACACTATATAATGATTAAGGGAGCGATCCATCATGAAGATATAACCATAATAAACATCAATGCACCCAAAGACAGGGCTTCAAAACACATAAAACAAACTCTAACA
>NW_004443987.1:11517461-11552996 GCF_000243295.1 Trichechus manatus latirostris
ATCAAAAAAAATAATACACCACGACCAAGTAGGATTCATACCAGGTATGCAAGGATGGTTCAACATTAGAAAATCAATCAATGTAATCCACCATGTAAAAAAAAGAAAATAAAAAAATCACATGATCATCTCAATTGACTCAGAAAAGGCATTCGACAAAGTCCAACATCCATTCCTCATAAAAACTCTCAAAAAATAAATATGGAAGGGAAATTTCTCAACATAATAAAGGGCATCTATGCAAAACCAATGGCCAGTATCATTCTTAATGGAGAGAGGCTGAAAACATTCCCCTTGAGAACAGGAACAAGAGAAGGATGCTCTTTATCTCCACTCCTATTTAACACTGTGTTGGAAGTCCTAGCTAGAGAAATAAGGCAAGAAAAAGAAAAACAGGGCATCCAAATTGGAATTGAAGAAGTTAAACTGTGCCTGTTTGCAGATGATATGATGCTATACATAGAAAACCCAAAAGACTCCAAGAGAAAACTACTGGAACTAATAGAAAGTTTTAGCAGAGTAGCAGGGTACAAGATAAACATACAAAAATCAGTTGGATACCTGTATACCAAAAAAGAGAGTGATGAAAAGAAAATCAGGAAAAGAATACCATTTTTAATAGCCCCCAAAAAATAAAATACTTAGGAATAAATCTAATCAAGGATGTAAAAGACCTAAACAAAGAAAGCTACAAAACACTACTGCAAGAAACTCAAAGGGATCTACATAAATGAAAAAACATACCATGCTCATGTATAGGTAGACTCAACATAGTGAAAATGACAATTCTACCCAAAGCAATTTACAAATACATTGCAATCTCGATCCAACACCAAGAACATTCTTTAAAGAGATGGAAAAACTAATCATTAACTTTATATGGAAAGGGAAGAAGCCTGGGATAAGTAAAGCACTATTGAAGAAGAAGAATAAAGTAGGAGGACTCGCACTACCTGACCTCAGAACGTACTATACAGCTACAGTATTCAAAACAGCCTGTACTGGTACAATGACAGATACTTTGACAAATGGAACAGAATTGAGAACCCAGATGTAAATGCACTCACCTACAGTCACCTGATCTTCGACAAGGGCCCAAAGTCCATCATATGGGGGAAAAGACAGTCTTTTTAACAAATGGTGCTGGCAATACAAGATGTCCATCTGCAAAAACTGAAACAGGACCATACCTCTCGTGATATACAAAAACTAATTCAAAAAGGGTCAAAGATCTAAATATAAAGCCAAAAACTATAAAGTTCATAGAACAAAAAATAGGATCAACGCTAGAGGCCTTAATACATGGCATTAATGGGATACAAACTACAACCAACAATACACAAACTCCAGAATATAACCTAGATAACTGGGATCTTCTAAAAATTAAACACTTGTGCTCATCAAAAGTCTTCACCAAAAGAGTGAGAAGAGAACATACAGACTGGGAAAAAAATCCTGGATATTACAAGTCAGACAAAAGTCTAATCTCTAAAATCTACAAGAAAATTCAACACCTCTACAAAAAAAAGTCAAATAACCAGGTTAAAAAATGGGCAAAGGAAATGAACAGACACTTCAGCAAAGACAACATTCAAGAGACAACAGACACATGAGGAAATGTTCATGATCACTAGCCATTAGAGAAATGCAAATCAAAACCACAATGAGATACCATCTCACCCCAGCATTACTGGCTCGAATAAAAAAAAAACTGGAAATAACAAATGTTGGAGGGGCTGCGCAGAGATGGGAACTCTTATGCACTGCTAGTGGGACTGAAAAATGATACAACCATTTTGGAAAATGATATGGCGCTTTCTCAGAAAGCTAGAAATAGAAATACCATATGATTCAGCAATACCACTGCTAGGAGTATATCCTAGAGAAATAAGAGCTGTCGCACGAATAGACATATGCACACCCATGTTCATGGCAGCATTGTTCACAATAGAAAAAAGATGGAAACAACCTAGATGCCCATCAACAGATGAATGGATAAACAAACTATGGTACATTCACACAATGGAGTATTATGCCACAATAAAGAACAATGATGTGAAGCATCTCATAACATGTATGAAACTGGAGGACATTATGCTGAGCGAAATAAGTCAATTACAAAAGGGCAAACATTGTATGAGACCTTTACTGTAAAAACTCATGGAAAAGTTTACACACAAAAAGAAACAATCTTTGTTGGTTATGAGGGATGGGAGGGGTGGCAGGGGAAACTAAATAGACAATAGATAAGTGGTAACTTTGGTGAAGGGTATGACAGTACACAATACTAGGAAGGCACCACAACTTGTACAAGGAAATGTCATGGAAGCCCCATAGACACATCCAAACTCCCTGAGGGACTGAATTGCTGGGCAGAGGGCTGTGGGGACCATGGTCTCGGGGAACATCTTGCTCAAACAGCATAAGACAGTTTATAAAGACAATGTTCTACATTCTACGTTGGTGAGTAGTGTCTGGGGTCTTAAAAGCCTGTGAGCAGCCATCTAAGATACTCCACTGGTCTCACCCCTTCGGGAGCAAGGGAGAATGAAGAAAACAAGATACAAGGAAAAGATTAGTCCAAAGGACTAATGGGCCACAACTACCACAATCTCCACCAGACGGAGTCCAGTACAACTAGATGGTGCCCGGCTACCACCATCAACTGCTCTGACCGGGAGTACAACAGAGATTCCCAGACAGAGCTGGAGAACAATTAGAACACAATTCTAACTCACAAAATAAGACCAGACTTCCTGGTTTGACAGAGACTAGGGAAACCCTGAGAGTATGACCCCCAGACACCCTTTTATCTCAGTAATGAAGTCACTCCCGAGGTTCACCCTTCAGCCAAAGATTAGACAGCCCCCAAAAAAAACGCAATCCAGGGACAAGGATTGCAAGGCAGGAGGGTACAGGAAAGCTGGTAATAGGGAACTCAAGGTTGAGAAGGGACAGTGTTGACATGTCGTGGGGTTGTTAACCATTGTCATAAAACAATATGGGTACTAACTGTTTAATGAGAAACTATTTTTTTCTGTAAACCTTCAACTAAAGTACAATAAAAAAAAGAAAAAAAATTACAAAGTAAACATATAGATCCAGGCGAGAATATGGAAAAAATTCTGATAAAGAAGGCCATCAGTCATTTCAAAGTAATAGCACAGGGATTTGCATAGGCTCATTGAATCTTTTGAGAAAGTGTTGATTAAATTTTGCATGACGTCAGTTCAGTATACTTATCACTTAATGAGGTTCTCAAGCATAGGTTTTCAATAATCACTTGACTGAGCAGTAGAACTAAAATCAAATGAGAAAGTAGGGAAAACCATGTTTATTAAGTTATAGGTAGGGTGACCTAACATCCCAGGTTTCCCAGGATATCCTGCTTTATGCTGGTTGCTCCAGCATAATCATTAAGAGTTCCTCATTTCATTCTGAAAGAGCGCCCAGTTTAGAAGATTAATTATATGGTTACACTAGTTACAGACTGCAAATAAACTAGTGTAAAATTTCACAGTAACTTCTGCAATGCAGTTCGACAGATTTGAATTCATCCTTCAAAAGCAGGGACTAATGGATCATTTCTTATCTTACTGCATTCTTAGCAGTTTGTCAGGACATATAGCATCCAGATGTCTTGAAGGAAAATTGAGTTAATGCTTAATTCAATTCAACAAATACTGTTTAGTACCTGCTACATGCAAACCATTATGCTAGAAGTTGCAGAGAAATACTAATGTAAGTAATAGTCCAGGCCCGCATTAAGATTAAAATTTATTTGAAGAGGCAAGGCAACAATACAAATAACTATGATAAAAGACAGAATGTTGTACCCTAAAAAAACAAAAGTACCATAAGCTCTCAAAGAAGAAGGAAAATATCACATATAATTGGGGGATAAGGAAGACTTTACAGAGAAAATAAAATTCCAAACAGGACTTGAAGGATAGGTAGGATTTTGATAGCTAGATATGATGAAGTTGCAGGAAGAGTGCAGGATAGTAAGATGGCATGAGGTGATAAAATAAAGGACAAATTAGAAAAGAGCAAGTAGTATTTGGACCATTTGTATATTAATAGGACTTATGTAAGGAACTTGGACTGAAAATATAGTTTGAGTCTGTATTGTAGAGGGATTTCAAAACCAGGATGAGAAGATTTTACTTAATTTGGTAGGGAATAGGGAGATAGTAGAGTTTTTCTGTTTTTTTTGTTTGTTTGTTTGTTTTTTGTTTTTTGTTAAAGTAAGGGAATGACCTAATGAGACCGGTGCTTAGGGAACTCAAATCTAATAACAGCATGCCTTGCGGGTTTATTGGTGGGGGGGAGGGCGACAAAAGGAAGGAGACAGAAAAGATTGGTGGTAAGAATACTAGTGAAAGTAAGGAAAATATAGGTTAGAATCAAAGTGGTTTTAGTGAGTGGAGTGTGCAGGATCTAAAGTATGACACATATGAGGTGAATTTAAAATTATTTTTTAAGAATATCATTGTCTAAGAAAGAATTTCAGCTTGGTTATCAGTCAAGGTAATCTTACTGTGGATTTGGCATGCTTTTACTTAAATTGTTACTAGGATAGTTTTCCCATTTAGAATTCAGACTAGGATCTGTTAATATTTTATTTTTAATAAATAGAAAAATATTACTTTAAAAAAATATTCTACTTACATTCCATACAAAATAAATGAAAACGATTCCACCTATAGTCACATCCTAGCAAATCTTTTAAACTATGAAAAAATAAAGAAAAAATCCAACCACCATCTAAACCAGTGACACCTTTCTTTTTTTTCTACCCCCATCTGCAATTATGAGTGATATAATAATCTTCAGTCAGTAGAGTGTCTTACTTTGGATCTAATCTTTAAAATTTAGTGTGAAGTGTCCTGTTAAAATGATGATATGTCTCTAAGAATCCCAAGCAGGTGATAGCAAGAAGAGAAGTGTGTAAATAAAAACAATAAAACCCAACAAAAGAGCTGGAATTAAAAAAAAAAAAAAACCTACAGTACTAAAAATTGTGATGTCAAAACAGAAAAGAAAACAAATACATATGATTTATTAAATAATGATCTTGATGTAGATATATATTTACAGATATGGAAACTGAGGCTTAGAGAGATTAAGTAAATTTGCATAGAGCTGATATTTTGTAGAGTACCTACTAAATTTGGCAAAAAGTGTACTCAGGGACAGCAAATAAGGATTTTTATTATCATACAGTAAATCTGTTATGCATTCAAATCAACAAGTTAGAAAATAACAGCAAAATATGTATAAGGAAAGCATGAAAATTCCATTAATATAGATTAAAAACCAATATGAAACAGAAAAAGAAATATAATTGATTAATTCAAGAGCTAGATCTTCAAAGATTGATGAAATAGACAACACTATGATAAGTGTAGTCAAGTAAAAAAAATCACATTATAATAGCAATGAGAAAGAGAATAAAATCATGGAAAGAGGTGGCACTAGAAAACATAAAATAATACCATGTAAAACATTATACTAATACATTTGAAAATACCAAAAAAATAGATGACTTTTTAGGAAAAAAAAAAACTTGGGAAAATTAACTCAATATATAGGCATAGAGGAAACCTTTAAACTTAGGACAATACATGTGAATGTCATTTTAGAAATATACTTAACCAAAAACTCTGTGGTTGGGTAAGGAAACAAAACCCATGCATATAAAAAAGACACAAATACAATTTGAAAATAAAATGATGGAAAAAGGTATAACAGGTAAATGCTAGTAAAAATGCAGCTTGATGTAGTTATGCAAATTTAAGAAAAAGAGACCTTCAAGACCAATAATATCATATGGAATTAAAAGGAACATTTTATAATTGTAGCACCACTAGGCAACTAAGACAGAATTTGGTACCGGGAGTGGGGTGCTGCTCTAACAGATACCTAAAACGTGGAAGTGGTTTTGAAACTGTGAATGGATAGAGGACTCAGAAGGAAATGAGGAGAGCTGTTACACTGGAGATGGCGCAGATGGTAAGAAGCAGCAGAGAACCGGAAATGGCAGAGGACGGACAGCAGCAAAACCAGGAGACCAGTGCCAGATGATGCTGGAGATGACCCATGGAGAGAACTGAGAGCCTTCTGGCTGAAGTTTACTGGCGGAGTGGGTTGACTCCAGGCTATTATTGGTGGAGCTTCAGAGCTCTGGAACACTTTCCCCAGGAGGGCAGACATGGATGCAGAGGCCCGAGGGGCTGAGAGGCCAAGAAACCAGGAAGCAGAAGCTAAAGAGACAAGGAACACAGGAATCCAAGCTGCCTCAATCTCAAAGGGTACTGCCATGACTTCTGGGGTATCAAAGGGTAGAGCCATGTCCTCTGGAGTTTCTAAGGGTGGAGTTGCCACTCAGAAAAACTAGAAGAATGGTGCACCTAAAGCCAAGGGAGCAGAGTTGCCATTCCAGTGGGCCTGGAAGGCAGAGCTGAATGAAGCCTAGGGCCGAGGGGGCTCCACTCAGAATTTGGAGAGTGTGGCCAATACCTAGAATCTGGAGGGCAAGGCCATTGAGTAAATGGTCTCAGAGAGCAGAGGATTATTTTCAAAGCCTTCAGGGCTAATGTAATGTGTTCTGCTTACTTGCTTGGTACCTATTATCCCTTTTTTCCCTTCAATTTCTTCCATTTGTAATGGAAATGTCTAGCTTGTGCCTGTTCCAGCATTGAACTTTGGAAGAAGATAACTTGTATTCTGGATTTCATAGGTGAGGAAGAATTTTAGGATTTTGGTGTTTTACATGTGGCAAGGACATGAATTTTGGGGGGACAAAGTGTGGAATTTTATGCATTGAATTGTGTCCCCCAAAATTATGTGTATCAGTTTGGCTAGGCCATGATTCCCAGTATTGTGTGATTGTCCACCATTTTGTCATCTGATGTGATTTTCCTATGTGTTGTAAATCCTATCACATTTATGTTAATGAGATGGATTAGCAGCAGTTATGTTGATAAGATCTACAAGATTAGATTGTGTCTTAAGCCAATCTCTTTTGAGATACAAAAGAGACAAGTGAGCAGAGAGACATGGGGACCTCATACCACCAAGAAACAAGAGCCAGGAGAACAGTGCATCCTATGGACACAGGGTCCCTGCCCTGAGAAGCTCCTAGTCCAGGGGAAGATTGATGACAAGGACCTTCCTCCAGAGCCAACAGAGAGAGAAAGCCTTTCCCTGGAGCTGATGGCCTGAATTTGGACTTGTAGCCTCCTAGACTGTGAGAGAATAAATTTCTCTTTGTTAAAGCTATCCGCTTGTGTTATTTCTGTTATAGCAGCACTAGATAACTAAGACAATAATAATAATAAAGATACAATTCCTTAAGATAATATAGCAGTCACAAATCTCTACATATCAAACAACATTTTATTGAAAGACATAAAGCAAACACATTTAGAAATAAAATAATATTTTGACAATACCAAAATCATACTGGGAAACTCTCTTAGAATTTAATCAACTAGACCAAAAAAATTGAAAATGTATATGATGGTAATATAATTAAGACACTTAAATATAAAAATGTATTTTAATTTTTATCTTTTTTTGTATTACACAGTGGTTCTGAGAATACGTTCTGTGAAATTTTCACGTTTTGAAATTTATTGTTCCTTTAGCATTTGAAAAAAATGGTATTCTCTGATTAGAAAATACTGGGTAGTCACTGCTTTAGTGTACATTGATTTACACACACCCACATATGTATATATACCATATTGTTATGTAAATAACACACACCTTCTAAATTTGTTTATCAACCATTCCGTCATCTGTGAAGTATTTTCATAAGCATGCTATTTTTTACAACAACATGTAAAAAAAAATTGGCACAGCAGCATCTATGAAATAACTCACGGGGGAAGGAGCGGTTGGCAAACAAACATAGAAGATGTGCTTTATTTGCATAAAAATGCACTGTGTGTGTGTAACCAAAATAAAACCAAACATGTTGCCATTGAGTAGATTCTGATCCATAGTGACCCTATAGGACAGAGTAGAACTGCCCCATAGGGTTTCCAAGGAGTGGCTGGTGGATTCAAACTGTCAACTTTTTGGTTAGCTTATATATATATAGCAATGATCTCTACGAACAGAATGCTTATTTTTTCTTTGAGTATGAAATGGTTACAAAAGCTTAAGTGTGTTGAGTCACACACACACACACAATCTCAGGAAATTAACTAATATATATTTATTTGTGATAATGTAATATCAATAATGTAATAAGTAATACATCAATAATCCATAATTATATACCACACTTTCTAACCATTATAAAATAAATTGCTGTCGTTGTTGTGTGCCATTGAGTCAATTCCAATTCATAGCATCCAAATGCAACAGAGTGGAACTACCCCATAAGGTTTCTTAGATTGTAATCTTTACAGGAACAGATTACCAGGTTTTTTCTCCTGCAGAGCCACTGGTGGGTTTGAACTGACAACCTTTTGGTTAGCAGCCAAGCACTTAACCACTGAACCACCAGGACTCCTTGTATAAATGTTAGTCTTGGTGATATTGATGAGGATAAAGAGGAGGAGAATATTGCTGTATGAGTCAGGGTTCTCCAGAGAAACAGAACCAATAGAATGGATAAATAGATGAATGGATGAATGGTGGATGGATGGATGGATGGATGAATGGATGGATAGGTGGGTAGGTAGGTAAACAGACAGACAGAGACAGACAGACAGATAGATAGTTTATGTATGCATACACACACACAAACACACACTGAGATTTTAAGGAATTGGCTCACACAATTGTGGTGGTTGGCAAGTCCGAAATTCATTGGACAAGCCAGAGTTGATGCAGTCTTGGGTCTGAAATCTGTAGGGCAGGTGGGAAGGCTGGAAATTGAAGCAGAATTTCTATGTTACAGTTTTGAGGAAGAATTCCTCCTCCCAGAAACCTCAGTTTCTGCTCTATGGCCTTTACCTGATTGGATGAAACTCATCCACATTATCTAGGGCACTCTCCTTTACTTAACATAAAAGTTAATCACATCCACAAACTACCTTCACAGAAACATGTGGACTAGTGTTTGACCAAACTCGGAACACTAGCCTATGTTGACACATAAAATTAACCATCACAGATCAAATGTGAAGAGAGATAAAAAATTAACATGTTTTGTGCAAAATTAATTGACAGTGTCATACTTCAGGATACAGGTTACCCTTGGGAGCAGACGTAGTGACTGAACTGTGCACAAGGTGGACACTAACAATATGAAATAACAAAAACTAAGGCTAAAAATGAAATATATGAAAATAAAAATGCTCATTTAAATAACTTCAGGGCCAAAGAGTAAATCAAATTGACAACAGTTAGAAACCTATGTTGTTGTTGTTGTTAGGTGTCACCGAGTCGGTTCCGACTCATAGCGACCCTATGTACAACAGAATGAAACACTGCCCTGTCCTGTGCCATCCTCACAATCATTGTTATGCTTGATGTGGCTAAATCTCTATTAAAAGGAAAATTATTGGTTATGTTAAATAGTGATGACTGGAAATTAATTAAATGAGGATTTTATCAAGAAGTTGTAAAAAGCAACAACATAAAGCAAAATAAAATTGGAAAACTAATTAAGATGAAAGCATAGATTTATGAATTAGAAATAGTTTTCAGATAATTGTTAAGTAAAACTACAAATGGTTCTCAGATTAGACAAGTACAATAGAAAAAACAAAACTATCAAGTCTGGCCCAGAAATAAAGTAGACATAATGCAAATACAAAACATTAAGATGAGAAAGGGGATGTACCTGTAAATTCAGAAGAGATTAAAATTTATGGGACTAGGGAAAACTTTATATTTTAGATGAAATGGGTGATTTTCCAAACTATAGATAAATCACCAAAAATGATTTGTGATGAATTAGAAAATACAGCTATACTAAGAACCATAGACTAAACAGAAAATCGTATCAAAATTCTATGACACTATGGTAGATTGTATTATCATCTGGAATTTTTCAGTTCCCCACCTTCTTCTGTGTAAAAAAGATGATACATCCTCACCCACAGTGCTTGCTGTACCTCTAGTGGGAGAGTATTAGTCCCCACCTTTTTGCCTTTGAGCTTGGCCAAGTGTCATTCTTTAGCTAATGAAATGTGAGTAGAGATGACATACGTTCCATATGAGCACAAGATGTAAGAGGAATCATGATTTCACCAGCTCTCCTGTCCTTCTCTGCCATGAGACCGTGTATGTCCCATATAGGGGTGCTTACCTCAACCCTTGTCTCTGAATGAAAAGACACAGGGGATAGAGCTTCAGCCTACAGAGAGGCGCCACAGAAACCCATAGCCTATTCCTGATGTAAAAGAGGAAGATTTGGAGGTAGTTTGTTATCACAACAGAGTTTAAAGCTCCGCCTTCAAATGATGCCAAGCTCAAATGCTTTCATATGCAAGTTCTACTAAACATTCAACACCATATCAAAGAAAAATCAAACTTTCTTATGATATTTTATACATAGTCTTCTTTTTCACTTATTACCTCTTTGCATAAAAATATATACTGAGAAGGTGTCTCAGTCATCTAGTCTGCTCTTACAGGAATACCACAAGTGGATGGATTTAACAAAGAGAAATTTATTCTCTCACAGTCCAGTAGGCTACAAGTCCAAATTCAGGGCATCAGCTCCAGGGGAACACTTTCTCTGTTGGCTCTGGAGGAAAGTCCATGTCATCAGTCTTCCTTTGGTCTGAGAGCTTCTCTGCACAGGAACCTCAGGTCCAAAGGACGCTCCCTGCTCCCTACACTGCTTTCTTGGTGGTATGAGGTTCCCATGTGTCTCTGCTCGCTTCTCTCTTTCATATCTCAAAAGAGATTGCATTAAGACACTAATCTTGTCAACCTCATCAGTATAACCTCATCACAGTGATAGAATTTATAACACATGAGGAGATCACATATAATATCATCATAGTGGTAGAGTTTACGACACATAAGGAAATCACATCAGATAACACAATCATACAATACTGGGAATCATGACCTAGCCAAGGTGCTACACACATTTTTGGGGGGACACAGTTCAATCCATGACAGAAGGGTTTGTTTATTCGATTTCCAGATGGCGGGGCTTTTCTGTTTTTTCTAGTTTCATCACATATTGGTTAGAGAATATGGTGTGTGCTATTTCTACTTGTTACAGTTTGTTAACATTGTCTTGGTGGCCTATGACATGATCTATTTTTGTTTATGTTTAATGGACACTAAAAAAGAAGGTGTAGCCTCAGCTTTCAGGCTATAAAGTTTGATATAAATCCATTTTGACTTACCTGATTTATTGCTACTTAGATCCTGAATTTCCTTATTTTTAACTGAATTTTTCATGAACTGAGGTGAGTTAAAGTTTAATAGTATAAATGTGTTTCTATATATTTCTTCTATTTTCTGCAATCTTTGCTTTATAGACTTTTTATGCTCTTTTGTTTGCTGCAGATTCCTGACAGATATTCACGGTGCATTTTTCCCTCATTATTATAAAATGTTGTTTGTCTTACATAATGATTCTTGCCCAGAATTCAAATCTGTGTTTGTGTGCAACCTATAGTTTTTACTGTTTTGATTTGTCTGTCTGTATTTGCTCATCCTTTTACTTTCAACCATTCTGAGACACTTTCCATTACATATATTCTTGTCTGTGGACTATGACTGTCTTGTTCTTTTAATAGGTGAGTGTATCCTCTTAATATTTATAAATATTATAGATGGTCAGTCTTTTTATTTTATCTTCTTTATAGTATGCTTTCTGTTTTTAATGCACTTTTATTTATTTTTTTAAATTTGATTTCTGTTTGGCTGTTGTATTGTTTCTGCTTTTGTAAGTTTTCATTACACTACCATAGATTTTACATTCTGTTTTGAATTCTTTGAGAAGTTATTTATTGATAGCTCATTATAAGAGATGAGGAAATTAATGAACGTAAACTTCCTCCACCACTTGATTTTAATTGGATTATATTATTGTTTGTAGTTCTTCTATTGATTGTTACCAAATGGAGCCCTGGTGGTGCAGTAGTTAAGAGCTATGGCTGTTAACCGTAACCAAAAGTTTGGCAGTTCAAATACACAAGCCGTTCCTTGGAAACCTTATGGGGCAGTTCCCATTATAAAAAGTGAGGAAATTAGTGGACGTAAACTTCCTCCACCACTAAATTTTAATTGATTATCTTACTGTTAGTAGTTCTTGGATTGATTATTATTTAATAATAATTTTTCTATTATTTGATTTATCAGGTTTAAGCAGTATCAAAATTGAGGAAATCAGGTCACATGATCTTCCACTTCTTCATCCCTTATATCTCCTGATTTTATTATTTATTTATTATTCCTACTTTTCTGTGGTTTAAAGTATTTGCATACTGTTCTATAACAATAATTTCACAGATATTTAGCCTTAGTTCTATATTTAAATCAATTTGATGTTCATCATCACTCCTTTTATCATAGCTTCTGCATTCAGCTCATTGTTTTCTGGAGTTTTTCCTTAATTAGGGGTCTGTATCCTCTGAGATCTTGTGTGTCTGATAATTTCTGTATTACTGCTCTTTTACTATAATGATAACTTGCTGAGAATAAAATTTGGAGGTCACATTTTCTGTCTTCAAAGACATTGTAGAATTGTCTCATTCTCTAGCATTGAAATTTCCCCTGGAGAAGCCTGAAGCCTGCTGACTGTGTGTGTGGTTGTTTTTATTATTATTATTTTTAATCTCATTGGTGATATCCTGATTATAATTTTGTCCTCATTCTCATAGTATTCTTTTTTACCCTTGAAGTCTAATGACTTCATCAAAATGTATCTTGATGATAATCATTCTATATTAAATTTTCATGGGTTAACCAGGCTCTTGTGATCTTATGTTTCAGGTCTCCAGTAAGTCAGGAAAGCTTTCTTCTTTTTTATCTACTTGTTTGGTACTTCTTCTGGGTTTCATTGCTGGCCAATGTACTTCAAGTGCAGCAACCACCTGACCTTCAGTGGAGGCTTGCAGGTTGCTATGATGCTGAACAGGTTTCAGCTGAGCTTCCAGACTAAAATGGACTAGGAAGAAATACCTGCAGGTCTACTTTCAAAAATCACCAATGAAAACCCTGTTGTGTCACAATTGTCTAATCCCCAATGGATCAAGGGTATGGTACAGAACTGGGCAGTGTTTTGTTTTGTTGTGCAGGGGATCACTACGAGTTGGGCACCAACTCCACAGCAGCTAGCAAAAACAACCTCTTCAGGAACACAAAATTTGTGTGTATTGTATCCCCCGTCTTTCATATTTATTTTTCTCTAAATCATAAAATTATGTGCTGCTTTTTCAAGCCTGTTCTTAATACCTCTGTCTAAATTTTAAGCATTGTCTGTTGTTTTTTTGTCTGATTGAAATGTGGCATTAATTTCTGAAAGGGTTTTAAAGGCATTTAATTTATTTCTTGAACTTTGTCAATTTATTTCTCATCTGTATCTGCTGTAAGATTTTACTTCAAAGAACTACTTTTTTTCTTAATTACTTTGAGATCATGAACAATAGTTGTTTTACTTTTATTATAGGAAATATCAGCAAATACACTATCATTGTAAAATTTCAAGCAAATCATAAGCATTTAATGTAAAATATGAAAGTCCTTTATTGCCACCCATCCCCAACTCTCACTTCCCTCACCAGCGATAGTAATTAACAGTTTGGATTATTAAATAAATTGTGTTGGGATAATCAGGTATCCCTCAGGTCTGTTTTCTACATATTTACATACACAGTTGTCTTAGGCTGGGTTCTCTAGGGAAGCAAAATCAGTGAAGCATACACACACACACACACACACACAGAGGGTGGGGGAACATTTATCTCAAGGAAATGGCTCACACAGTGGTAGAAGCTGGTAAGTCTCAAGTCCATGGATCAGGTGTCAGGCTGGAAGCTTCTCCTGACTCTTGTATCTGCAGGGACTGACAAACCCAAGATTGACAGGCCAGACGGCAAGCCTCTGGCTCACAGGCTGTGGAGGCAGTGAATCCCAAGATCACCAGGTAAGCTGCTATCTCAAGTCCCAAGAACTGGGGTTCAGATTGTGATGAGCTGGATGCAAAATCCAGAGTAAGAGACTTACTGGAACATCCATTTATATCTTGGAAGAAGGCCACACCCACAAGGAATTTCCCTTTCAGCTGATTGGCTGATCATAGGAGACTTCATTATTACATAACTGCCAAACTACATCATAACTGCCAAACCACTGAGAATCATGGCCCAGCCAAGTTGACATACAACCTTAACCATAGCAACAGGTAAGCACCTCTACCCAGTCTAGTATAGTTTCTCAGAATGAAGATCCTGGAGCCAGCCAGCCTAAGTTCGAACTCTGGCTCTGTGACTTCTTAACTCTGTGTTCTTGGGTAAGTTAGTTTGCCTTTCTCCTTAATATCTATAAAATCAAGATGATAATACAAAAAACCCATTGATATTGAGTTGATTCTGACTCATAGTGACCCTAAAGGATAGAGTAGAACTGTTACATAGGGTTTTCAAGGAGAGGCTGGTGGATTTGAACTGCCAACATCTTTGTTAGCAGCTGAGCTCTTAACCACGGTGCCACCAGGGCTCTGAGATAATAATAAGACTTATATAATAGTGTTTTCTGTGGATTAATGTTATCATATATGTAGAACATTTAGAACAGTGACTGATACTTTGTAAACTCTCAGTAATATGAGTTATAAAGTATAGTTGTTTCTTTAAAAAAAATAGCCAATAGTTACACAGCACTTACTTATATGCCAGCTATTGTTATAAGTGTTTTATAGACATTAACATATCTCATTTATTATATTAGATGGCAGAGCTAGGATTAAAACCCAAGCAATCTGGCTACAGATTCTACATTATTAACCATTAAACTATCCTCTAGATATGGAACTTTTCGGCCAAAGGGCATGCAAATTTGCTTTACAAAAATATTAATTTTCAAAAAAGCTTTTCCAAAATATACTTAATGAAACAGTGTATGGATGTGCCATTTATCTTCACTAAAAATAAACCTTGAAATAAAAATCTTTTAATTTTTCCCTAAATCTGATGGATATGAAACAAGATTTCATTGTTACTTTAACTTAGAATTATCTGATAATTATTGTGATTGAGCATTTTTATGTTTATTGACATGTTTACATAATCTATGAATTGCCAATAAACTAATGTATTCTTGGTCTCTTATTAGTTTATAGGAACTTTTTATATATTGTCGATATCACTCTAATTTCTCTGTTAAATATGTTCTAAATATTTTTTCCATATACTTTCCTCAGCCCTAAATATGATCATATAAAATTTTTGGCATAGTTCTGTTAGTTTTTTTCATATATCTGTTAGACAAAGATCACCTACTGTAAATTATAGAACTATTCTTCTATACTTTCTTCTAATTTCTTTATTTCTATATACAAATATTCAAAAATGTATTATTAATGTGTATATCTGTAAAGAATTGACTCCACAGCACCTAACAACAACAACATGTTGTAAGAGTACCTATCCTCATTTTTTCCCAAATGGACATCTGATTGTATGCATTATTTATTGTAAAGTTCTCTTTTTCCTTTGATTTTAAATGATTTTTTATAACCTACATATCCAAATATTGTAATATCCACTGCTGATTTCTCTATTCTATCATCTGATCTACTTTTATCTGCATTAATGCCATACTCTTATACTAAAACATACTACAATTTTATACCTCTTAGGGAAAATCCCTTTTTTTGTGTGCTTCTTTACAAGAATTTTCTTACCTGTTCTTGTGCATTCCTATCTCTATTTAAAAAATTGCTCAATGATAAGCTTGCTAAATGCCATTAAAATGATTTCATGGATTGTTTTCATTGCAAATAAATTGAATTTATAGATTATTTTGGGGGAAAACTGACCCTGTTTATAACGTTGAGTTTTTCCAACCAAAAATAGGTTTTTTTTTTCTCAATTTTGGTATATTTTACACCCTTAATAAATTTTAAAAAGTGTCTTCACAAAGTGTACATGCCTTCTTAGGCTTAATTTTAGGTAGTGTTATGTATTGAACTGTGTCCCCCAAAAAGATACGTTAAAGTCTTAATCCACAGTACCTGTGAATGTGATCTTACTTGAAAATAGGATCATTGCAGATATAATGAAGTTAAAACGAGATCTTATTAGATTAAGGTGGGCACTAAATCCACTAAAAACAAAGAAGATGGATCAGTAGTTAGAAAGCATGGCCTTTGTGAGAGAAACGATGCCAGAGACGGCATGATAGAATTTTGCAAGACCAAAGACTTCTTCATTGCAAATACCTTTTTTCAATAACATAAACAGCGAGTATACTCGCGGACCTCACCGGATGGAAAAAAGAGGAATCAAATCGACTACATCTGTGGAAAGAGACGATGGGAAAGCTCAATATCATCTGTCAGAATAAGGCTAGGATCCGACTGTGAAACAGACCATCAATTTCTCACATGCAAGTTCAAGTTGAAGGTGAAAAATATTAGAGTAAGTCCACGAGAGCCAAATTACAACCTTGAGTATATCCCACCTGAATTTGGAGACGATCTCAAGAATCGATTTGATACAATGAACACTAATGATCAAAGACCAGTGGAGTTGTGGGATGACATCAAGGACATTATACATGAAGAAAGCAAAAGGCCACTAAAAAGACAGGAAAGAAAGAAAAGATCAAAATGGATGTCAGAAGAGACTCTGAAACTTGCTCTTCAACATAGAGTAGCTAAAGTGAAAGGAAGAAATGATGAAGTAAAAGAGCTGAACAGAATATTTCAAAGGCCAGCTTCAGAACACAAAGTAAAATATTACAATGAAATATGCAAAGATCTGGAGTTAGAAAACCAAAAGGAAAGTACACACTCGGCATTTCTCACGCTGAAAGAAGTGAAGAAAAAAATTAAGTCTCGAGTTGCAATTTTGAGGGATTCTATGGGCAAAACATTGGATGACTCAGGAAGCATCAAAAGCATATGAGAATAATACACAGTCACTGTACCAAAAAGAATTGGTTGACTTTCAACTATTTCAGGAGGTAGCATATGATGAAGAACAGACGGTATTGAAGGAAGAAGTCCAAGCTGCACTGGAAGCATTGGCGAAAACGAGGATCCAGGAATCGACTGAATACCAACCGAGATGTTTCAAAAAAGGGATGCAGTGCTGGAAGTGCTCACTTGTCTAAACAAAGAAATTTGGAAGACAGCTACCTGGCCAACTGACTGCAAGAGATCCATATTTATGCCTATTCCAAAGAAAGGTGATCCAACTGAATGTGGAAATTATTGAACAATATCATTAATATCGCAAGCAATTAAAATTTTGCTGAAGATCGTTCAAAAGCCTTTGCAGAGTACATCCACAGGGAACTGTCAGAAATTCAAGCAGAATTCAGAAGAAGATATGGAATGAGGGATATCACTGCTGAAGTCAGACGGATCTTGGCTGAAAGCAGAGAATACCAGAATGATGTTTATCTGTGTTTTATTGACTGAAAAAATATTGGACTGTGTGGATCATAACAAATTATGGTTGACACTGAGAAGAATGGGAATTCCCGAACACTTAATTGTATTCATGTGGAACCTGTACATAGACAAAGAGACAGTCATTCGAACAGAGCAAGGGGATACTGCATGGTTTAAAATCAGGAAAGATGTGCGCCAGGGACGTATCTTTCACCATACTTATTCAATCTGTATGCTGAGCAAATAATCCGAGAAGTTGGACTAAATGAAGAAGAACGGGGCATCAGGATTGGTGGAAGACTCATTAACAACCTGCATTATGCAGATGACATAAGCTTGCTTGCTGAAAGTGAAGAGGACTTGAAGCACTTATTGATGAAGACCAAAGACTACAGCCTTCAGTATAGTTTACATCTCAGTATAAAGAAAACAAAAATCCTCACAACTGGATCAATAAGCAACATCATGATAAACGGATAAAAGATTGATGTTGTCAGGGATTTCATTTTACTTGGATCCGCAATCAACACCCATGGAAGTAGCAGTCAGGAAATCAAACAACTTATTGCATTGGGCAAATGTGCTGCAAAAGTCCTCTTTAAATTGTTAAAAAGTAAAGATGTCACTTTGAACAGTTACTTGTGCCTGACCCAAGCCATAGTATTTTCAATCACCTTATATGCATGTGAAAGCTGGACAATGAACAAGGAAGACGGAAGAATAATTGATGCCTTTGTGTTATGGTGTTGGCGAAGAATATTGAATATATCATGGACTGCCAGAAGAACAAACAAATCTGTCTTGGAAGAAATACAGCCCGAGTGCTCCTTGGACATGAGGATGGCGAGACTTCATCTCATGTACTTTGCACATATTGTCAAGAGGGAGTAGTCCCTGGAGGAGGACATCATGCTTGTAAAGTAGAGGGTCAGTGAAAAAGAGGAAGACCTTCGACAAGATGGATTGACACAGTGGCTACAACAATGGGCTCTAACATAACAATGATTGTGAGGATAGGGCAGGTCCAGGTTCAGGTTTCCTTTTGTTTTACATAAGTTCACTATCAGTTGGAACCAATTTGACAGCACCCAACAACAGCAATAACAAACTAAATCTGACATGACTGGTGTCATTGTAAGAAGAGAGGTATTTGGACACAGAGACACAGATACAGATAGAAGAACACCATGTGAAGATGGAGACAGAGATTTGAAAACTTACTATGTGCAGCAAAAGATAAAATTAATGGAGTCAGTGTTTACATGGGTGGTTTTTCACCGGAATGAAGGCCAACTTTTTCTTGGAAGTCATGATATATATTTTAAGTGAGAAAAGCAGATTAACAAATAGTATTATATATGTTACGACTACAATGCCAACAAATATTAATAACACTACTATTATTACACATTTACGTATTACATATTTATGCCTAGTCCAAAAAAAGCTGATCCAACAGAATGCAGAAATTATCTAACAATCATTAATATCACACGCAAGTAAAATTTTGCTGAAGATCGTTTGAAAGTGATTGCACCAGTACATCAACAGGGAACTGCCAGAAATTCAAGCTGGATTCAGGAGAGAAGCTGGAACTAGGGATATCATTGCTGATGACAGATGGGACCTGGCTGAAAGCAGTGACTACCAGAAAGATGTTTACCTGTGTTTTATTGACTATGCAAAGATATTCGACTGTGTGGATCATAACGAATTGTGGATAACATTGCAAAGAATGGGAATTCCAGAACACTTAATTCTGCTTATGAGGAACCTGTGCATAGAAGAAGAGGAGGTCCTTCAAACACAACAAGTGGACGCTGTGTGGTTTAAAATCAGGAAAGGTGTGCATCAGGGTTATATCCTTTCACCATACTTATTCAATCTGTATGCTGAGCAAATAATTCGAGAAATTGGACTATATGAAGAAGAACAGGGCATCAGGACTGGAGGAAGACTCATTAACAACCTGCATTATGCAGATGACACAACCTTTCTTGCTGAAAGTGTCACATACTTGGACATGTTGTCAGGAGGCACCGGTCCCTGGAGAAGGACATCGTGCTTGGTAAAGAAGAGCGTCAGCAAAAGAGAGGAAGACACTCACTGAGATAAACTGACACAGTTGCTGCAACAGTGGGCTCAAGCATAACAATAATCATAAGGCTGGCTCAGGACTGGGCAGTGTTTCGTTCTGTTGTACACAGGGTCGCTATGAGTTGGAGCCGACTTGATGGCACCTAACAACAACAACTATTACTATCAAACTACCACCACTACTATCTTTACTACTATATGTATATGTGTGTTTGTGTGTGTGTATAAAAGCATGCAACAAAATGACTGCAATGGTTATTTCCAAGTTTTGAGATTGTGAATGTCTTATTTTCTTCTGTATGCTTTTCTGCTTTTTTCAATATATTGTACAATCATTCATTTATTCAGCTAATATATCTAGGCACTGTTCCATATGCTGGTAATCTTAATAGCTACATAAACGGATAAAATTCCAGCCCTAATATATTTGAACAAATGACTACCATGGTTACTATCATGTGATTATTAGTGCTTTGGAGAAAAAAATAAATCCAGGAAGGGGGATAGGGAGTGCAGGCCGTAGAGTTGTTGTGGTGCTATTCTAAATAAAGCTGACAGAGAAGACCACCTTGAGAAGGCAATAATTGTAAAACACCTGAAAGAAATGTGGGAAATGACCTAGAAGATATCTTGGTTAAGAGGATTGCAGGCAGAGAGAAGAATAAATGCAAAGGATTTGAGTTAGATGCATACCTAACATGGATCAGTGGACAGTCAAGAGGCCAGTGTGGCTGGAAGAGATTGAATGAGGAGGAGAATAGCAGGAGATGAGGTCAGAGAGATAAAGGTGTGCCAGATAAAACTGTGCGTTTTGGGTCAGTGACTGCTTATTACTTTTGTCATTAAAAAGATACACTATGAAAAAATAAAAAGAATAAGTTAATAAAACGGCTCCTAAAGTTGTTGAAATAAATACTGCACAGAGAATTACAAATGTATTCATCCATTCAAATGAGATCACCAAAATTATTGAAAGAGTGAAAAAGACGTTTGTCAAGGATTGTAAGTGTGATATCACAAATTGGAGGAAATGCAAAGAACGTTATCAAATTATCTTGGATCAAATTAGTCCATTTTTATTAATATGCTTTTCTCATCTACTGGCTATTTTAATACAAATTAAATCCAAATTAAAAGCTAAGATTAGGCTCCAACACTCAGGTTCGATATTTCATTACATTAACAATCAACAATGTCTCCATCCAAAAAAATCCTATCTCCAACTCTATCATTAGAAATTCAATTTTCAAAATAAAAGTCATCATTTCCATTTTTAAAAACTCTTGCTGAGCCAAAAGTATAATCCAAATTTCAGCCTGAGATAATTTTTTCTACAGAGATAGTGAACACTGGGAGCAAAAAATTAAAAATAAGCATTTCTACTATATGTTGAGCAAATAATCTGAGAAGCTGGACTATATGAAGAAAAATGCAGAATCAGGACTGGAGAAGATCCATCAACATCCTGCAATGTGCAGGTGACAAAACATTGCTTCCTGAAAGTGAAGACGACTTGAAGCACTTACTAATGAAGTTCAAAAACGACAGCCTTCAATATGTATCACACTTCAACATAAAGAAAACAAAAATCCTCACAACTGGACCAATAAGCAACATCATGATAAACAGAGAAAATATTGAAGTTATCAAGGATTTCATTTTACTTGGATACACAATCAATTCGCATGGAAGCAGCAGTCAAGAAATCAAACGACGCATTGCATTCAGCAAATCTGCTGCAAAAGATCTCTTTAAAGTGTTAAAAAGAAATGATGTCATTCTGAGGACTAAGTAGCCTAACCCAAGCCATGATGTTTTCAATTGCATCACATGCATACAAAAGCTGGACAACGAATAAGGAAGATCAAAGAAGAATTGATACTTTGAATTATGGTGTTGGCAAAGAATATTGAATATACCATGAACTGCCAGAAGAATGAACAAATCTGTCCTGCAAGTACAGCCAGAATGCTTCTTAGAAGCTAGGATGGCGAGACCTCATCTCACATACTTTGGATGTGTTGTCAGGAAGGATCAGCCCCTGGAGAAGGACAGCATCCTTGGTAAAGTAAAGCATAATCGAAAAAGAAGAAGACCCTCAACCAAACAGGTTATCACATTGGCTGCAACAATGGGCTCAAACGTAGCAACAATAGTGAGGATGGCATAGGACCTTACAGTGTTTCATTTTGTTGTGAGTAGGGTCCCCACGAGTTGGAACAAACTCAAAAGCACCTAACAACAACAACTGAAAATGTATAAATAAATTCAAAATTGTAAGTATAACACAACTATTATCCTGACAAAGTGCAAAAGCAAGTCAACTGTCTAGATGACATGACCATTCAAACTTTTTCTGAGATTACTGTAAGAATATACAGGGTTTTTTTTTTTTCTCTTTCCATTAGCTTTCTCTAAATTGGTTTACAGGGTAAAAGGAAGGAAAGGGGCGATGGCAAGAGACAGCTGGGAATTTCTTATATAAATATGCATTCTGCCTTCAGAAATAAACATTGAATAAAGGTCACTCTGTGGACTATAACTTTGGGGCCAAAGAGTAAATCTACACAGACCATTTAGAAATTGATAACAGTTAGAAACCTATGTTGTTGTTGCAGTTAGGTGCAGTGGAGTTGGTTCCAACTCATAACGACCCCATGTACAACAGAACAAAACACTGCCCAGGCCTGCGTCATCCTCACAATTGTTGTTAAGATTGATCCACTCATTGCAGCCACTGTGTCAATCCATCTCCTTGAGGGTCTTCCTCTCTTTTGCTGATGCTCTGCTTTACCAAGGATGATGTCCTTCTCCAGGGGCTGGTCCCTCCTGATAACGTGTCCAAAGTATGTGAGACCAAGTCTCACCATCCTTGCTTCTAATGAGCATTCTGGCTGTACTTCTTCCAAGACAGATTTGTTCAACCTTCTGGAAGTCCATGAAATATTCAGTATTGTTCACCAACACTATAATTCAAAGGCATCAATTCTTCTCTGGTCTTCCTTATTCATTGTCCAGCTTTCCCATGCATATGAGGTGATTGAAAATACCACGGCTTGGATCAGGCGCACCTTAGTCTTTAAAGTGACATCTTTGCTTTTTAACACTTTAAAGAGTCTTTTGCTGCAGATTTGCCCAATGCAATACATTATTTGATTTCTTGACTGCTAGTTCCATGGATGTTGATTGTGGATCCAAGTAAAATGAAATATATTCAAATATTTCAAATATTCATATATTTTTTCCTGACTTTTTAATGACAGCTTACTTTCTTCATGTATGATGTCCTTCCACTGCTGTCTGTTTAATGCATCAAATCCATTTTTGAGATGATCTCTAAATTCAGGTGGGAACAGTGAAAAAAAAAAAACAAACCCCACAGCCACCAGAAGAAAAGAAATAATAAAGATCAGAGCAGAAATAAATGAAATAGAGAGTAGAAAAACAATTAAAACAATCAAAAAAAAACAAAAGTTGGTTCTTTGAAAGAATCAACAAAATTGACAAACCACTGCCAGACAGACAACAGAAAAACAAGAGGAAGCAAAGAACCCAAATAAGAAATGAAATGGAAGACATTACAACAGATCCAACTGAAATAAAAAGAATCATAACAGATTATTATGAAAAACTATACTCCAACAAATTAGAAAACCCAGAGGAAAAGGATAAATTTCTAGAAACACACTACCTACACAAACTATCACAAAGGATGTTGAAAATCTGAACAGACCCATAACAAGAGAAGAGATTGAAATGGTAATAATAAAAAAAAAAACTCCCAACAAAAAAAAGCCCTGGCCCAGATGGCTTCGCTGGAGAATTCTACAAAACATTCAGAGAAGCGCTTTTACCGGTACTACTCAATCTATTTTACAACATAGAAAAGGAAGGAACACTTCCAAATTCATTCTATGAAGTCAGCATAACCCCTATACCAAAACCAGGCAAAGATGCCACAAAAAAATAAAATTACAGACCAATATCTCTCATAAATACAGATGAAAAATTCTCAACAAAATTCTAGCCAATAGAATTCAGTATCATATCAAAAAAAAATAATACACCACGACCAAGTAGGATTCATACCAGGTATGCAAGGATGGTTCAACATTAGAAAATCAATCAACGTAATCCACCACATAAATAAAAGGAAAGAAAAGAATCACATGATCATCTCAACTGACACATAAAAGGCATTCGACAAAGTCCAACACCCATTCCTGATAAAATCTCTCAATAATAGGTATGGAAGGGAAATTTGTCAACATAATAAAGGGCATCTATCCAAAACCTACAGCCAACATTATTCTTAATGGAGAGAGGCTGAAAACATTCCCCTGGAGTACAGGGACAAGACAAGGATGCCCTTTATCACCACTCCTATTTAACATTGTGCTGGAAGTTTTAGCTAGAGCAATAAGACAAGAAAAAGAAATAAAGGGCATTCAAATTGGTAATGAAGAAGTTAAACTGTCCCTGTTTGCTAATGATATGATACTATACATAGAAAACCCAAAAGACTCCACAAGAAAACTACTGGAACTCATAGAAGGAGTCAGCAGAGTAGCAGGATACAAGATAAACATACAAAAATCAGTTGGATTCCTGTATATCGATAAAGTGAACGATGAAAAGGACTTCAGGAAAACAATACCATTTATAATAGCCTCTAAAAAAATAAAATACTTTGGAATAAATCCAATCAGGGATTAAAAAGACCTATGCAAGGAAAACTGCAAGACACTAGTGCAAGAAACCCAAAGGGGATCTACATAAATGGAAAAACGTATCATGCTCATGGATAGCTAGACTCAACATAGTGAAAATGACAATTCTACCCAAAGCAATTTAGAAATACAATGCAGTCCCAATCCAAATACCAACAACATTCTTTAAAGAGATGGAAAAGCTAATCATTCACTTTATATGGAAAGGGAAGGAGTCCCAAATAAGTAAAGCACTATTGAAGAAGAAGAATAAAGTAGGAGGACTCACACTACCTGACCTCAGAACTTATTATACAGCTACAGTAGTCAAAACAGCCTGGTGCTGGTACAATGACAGATACATTGACCAACGGAACAGAATTGAGAACCTGGATGTTAATCCATCCACCTAGGGTCACCTGATCTTCGACAATGGCCCAAAGTCCATCAAATGGGGAAAAGACAGACTTTTTAACAAATGGTGCTGGCAAAACTGTATGTCCACCTGCAAAAAAATGAAATGGGGACCATACCTCACACCATATACAAAAACTAATTCAAAATGGATCAAAGACCTAAATATAAAGCCAAAAACTATAAAGTTCATAGAAGAAAAAATAGCATCAACACTAGGGGCCCTAATACACGGCATTAGCAAGATACAAACCATAACCAACAACACACAAACTCCAGATGATAAGCTAGATAACTGGGATCAGCTAAAAATGAAACACCTATGCTCTTCAAAAGACTTTACCAAAAGAGTGAAAAGAGAACCTACAGACTGGGAAAAAAATTTTGGACATTAAGAGTCAGACAAAGGTCTAATCTCTAACATCTACAAGAAAATTCAACACCTCTACAACAAAAATACAAATAATCCTATTAAAAAATGGGCAAAGGAAATGAACAGACACTTCACCAAAGAAGACATTCAAGCAGCCAACAGAGACATGACAAAATGTTCGTGGTCAGTAGTCATTAGAGAAATGCAAATTAAAACCACAATGAGAAACCATTTCACCCTGGCATTACTGGCACGCATTTAAAACACTGGAAATAAATTTTGGAGAGACTGCGGGGAGATGGGAACGCTTATGCATTGCTGATGGGAATGCATAATGATACAACCATTTTGGAAAATGATATGGCACTCCGTTAGAAAGCTAGAAATAGAAATACCATACGATCCAGTGATCCCACTCCTAGGAATATATCCTAGAGAAATAAAAGCCGTCACAAGAATAGACATATGGACACCTATGTTCATTGCACCGTTGTTCACAATAGCAAAATGATGGAAACAACCTAGATGCCCATCAACAGATGAATGGATAAACAAACTATGGTACATACACACAATGGAGTACTATGCAATGATAAAGAACAATGATGAATCAGTGAAGCATCTCATAACATGGATCAAACTGGAGGACATTAAGCTGAGTGAAATAAGTCAATCACAAAATGACAAATATTGTATGAGACCTCTGCTGTAAAAACTCATGAAAAAGTTTACACACAAACAATAATAATCTTTATTGGTTACAAGGGATGTGAGGTGTGTGGGGGGAATACTAAATAGATAATAGATATGTGGTAACTTTTGTGAAGGGTAAGGCGGTACACAATAGTGGGGAAGCCAGTACAACTTGTATAAGGCAAGGTCATGGAAGCTCCATAGACACATCCAAACTCCCTGAGGGACAGAATTGCTGGGTGGAGGGCTGTGGGGACCATGCTCTTGGGGAAGATCTAGCTCATTTGGCATAACACTCTTTATAAAGACAATGTTCTGCATTCTACCTTGGTGAGTAGTGTCTGGGGTCTTAAAAGCCTGTGAGCAACCATCTAAGATACTCCACTGGTCTCACCCCTTTGGGAGCAAGGGACAATGAAGAGAACAGGATACAAGGAAAAGATTAGTCCAAAGGACTAATGGACCACGGCTACGTAGGCCTCCACCAGACTGAGTCCATTACAGCTAGATGGTGCCCAGCTACCACCACTGACTGCTCTGACTGGCATCACAACAGAGGGTCCTGGACAGAGCTGGAGAAGGAGTAGAACAAAATTCTAACTCACAAAAAAGACCAGATTTATTGGCCTGACTTCTCTCCCGTGGTTCATTGTTCAGCTGGGGATTGGTCAGCCCCATAAAACAAAAGGGACTAATGAGGCACAGCAGTCCAGAGACAAGTACTAGAAGGCAGGAGGGGACAGGAAAGCTGGCGATAGGGAACCCAAAGTTGAGAAAGGACAGTGTTGACATGTCGTGGGGTTGTTAACCATTGTCATAGGGTAATATGTATACTAACTGTTTAATGAGAAACTTTCTTAAACCTTCATCTAAAGCACAAAAAAAAAGAGAATTATCTACGTGAGATCAAATTGACAACAACAGCTCAAAAGGTTTGATGGGAAGCCTAGGGGACAGTGAGTTGAAGGTAATGGTGATGGAATAATTTGGAAAAGGATAGTGAGAATAGCAGCAAAACTGGAAGACCGTAATTGATGTCACTGAATTGTACAGGTAGAAATTTTTGAAATGGTGTATCTTTGGCTATGTATATTTTCACCAAAAAAGAAAAAAAGGTCCTCCAAGTTTGAGAAGGGAGACTGTTGACATTTTGTGGAATAGTTAACCAAAGTCATAAAACAATATGAGTACTGACTGTCAATAAGAAACTGTTTTGTAAACCTTCACCTAAAGTGCAATAAAAAAATTTAAATTCAGGTGGGATATACTCAAGATTGCACTGTGGCACTCAGACTATAATTATGGACATTAAATGATATTTATATTACTCCCAACCTTGGAAACTCTATGGGAAAGTTCTACTAGTCCTATGGGGTCACTATGAGCCAGAATCGACTTAATGGCAGTGGATATTTTCATCTGTTTACTAAGCTTCTGAAAGAATAATAAACTAATAAGAAAGCATTTTTGTTTTTCCTTCAGTTCACATCTCCCATTCCTACATGTAAGCAGCTTACATGTACTGCTGAATAAAACCTTGCTATCCTGAAGACTGATGTTGTTGTTATTAGCTTCTGTCAAGTCAGCCCCAACTCATGGTGACACTATGCACAATAGGATTGGACTGTTGTGATCCATAGTGTTTTCATTGACTGATATTTGGAAGTAGATTGTGAGGCCTTTCTTCCTAGTCCATCTTAGTCTGGATGCGCCACTGAAAACTGTTCAGCATCATAGTAACCTGCAATCCACCACGGATAGATGGATGGTGGCTGCACATGAGAAGCATTGACAAAGAACTTAACCTGAGTCTCCTGCGCAGTCTCCAACCTCATCAGGGCCCTCAAAGCCTATTGACAATCCTTTTACTCACCTTTGATCAGCTTTCATTCAAATTTCTCTCAGCAAATATTGTATATATTCACACTGTATGCAAGTCTTCTACCCCTCACTCTTGGTATGTGAGTTCAGTTCAATGTTTATTTAGAAATTCTGTTATGCCCGTTACTATGGTAATCACTGAGGATACAAAGACGAATAAGTCATGACTCCCCCCTCAGCAAATCTGTGGTCTATATTATCAGGTCTCAAACTTTTTGGTCTTAAGAGCCAAAAAATTATTGATAACCCCAAAATTATTGAGAACTCAAAAAAGATTTTGTTTATATGGGTTATATCAATTGATATTTACCACATTAGAAATTCATATATTCATAAATTTTTCACTGGCTACTTCTTTTCAGAAGTAGACTGCCAAGACCTCCCTCCTTGTCTGTCTTAGTCTGGAAGTTCAGCTGAAATCTGTCTGCCATGGGTGACCCTGCTGGTATTTGAATACCGGGCATAGCTTCCCGCATCACAGCAACATGGAAGCCCCCACGGTACAACAAACTGAGAGATGCATGGGGGACCTGACGGCCTACTTCTGAGAAGAATTAGCCACTGAAAGCCTTATGAACAGCAGCAGAACATTGTCTGATATAGTGCCAGAAGATGAGCCCCTCAGGTTGGAAGGAACTCAAAAGACGACTGGTGAAGAGCTACCACCTCAAAGTAGAATCCACCTTAATGACGTGGATGGGTCAAGCTTCTGGGACCTTCATTTGCTGATGTGCACGACTCAAAATGAGAAGAAACAGCTGCAAACATCCATTAATAATTGGAACGTGGAATGTACAAAGTACAAATCCAGGAAAATTGGAAATCATCAAAAATGAAACACATAAACATTGATATCCTAGGCATTAGTGAGCTGAAAGGGACTGGTATTGGCCATTCTGAATCAGACAATCACATGGTGTACTATGCCGAGAATAACGACTTGAAGAGCAATTACATTGCATTCATCATCAAAAAGAACATTTCAAGATTTATCCTGAAGTACAACAAAGCCAGTGATAGGATAATATCCATATGCATATAAGGAAGACCAGTTAATATGACTATTATTCAAATTTACGTACCAAATACTAAGGCCAAAGATGAAGAAATTGAAGATTTTTACCAACTTCTGCAGTCTTAAATTGATTAAACATGCAATCAGAATGCACTGATAATTTCTGGTGATTTGAATGTGAAAGTTGGAAATGAAGAAGGATTGGTAGTTGGAAAATATACCCTTGGTGTTAGAAACGATGCCAGATATCCCATGATAGAATTTTGCAAGACCAATGACTTCTTCATTGCAAATACCTTTTTTCAACAATATAAACAGTGACTATACGTGTGGACCTCACCTGGTGGAACACACAGGAATCAGATTGACTACATCTGTGTTAAGAGACAATGGAAAAGATCGATATCATCAGTCAGAAAAAGGCCAGGGTCTGACTGCGGAACAGATCATGAATTGCTCACATGCAAGTTCAAGTTGAAACTGAAGAAAATTCTAACAAGTCCATGAGAGCCAATGTCCGACCTTGAGTATATCCTATCTGAATTTAGAGACCATCTCAAGAATAGATTTGACGAGTTTAACACTAATGACCAAAGACCAGATGAGTTGTGGGATGACCTCAAGGACATCATACATGAAGAAAGCAAGAGGTCATTAAAAAGACAGGAAAGAAAGAAAAGACCAAAATGGATGTCAGAAGAGACGCTGAAACTAGCTCTTGAAAGTTGAGTAGTCAAAGCAAAAGGGAGAAATGATGAAGTAAAAGAGCTGAACATAATATTTCAAAGGATGGCTCAAGAAGATAAAGTATTATAATGACATGTGCAAAGAACTGGAGATAGAAAACCAAAAGGGAAGAACACACTCAACATTTTTCAGACTGAAAGAACTGAAGAAAAAATTCAAGCCGCGAGTTACAATTTTGAAGGATTCTATGGGGAAAATATTAAAGAAGATGGAAGGCATTCACAGAGTTACTATAACAAAAAGAATTTGTCAATGTTCAACCGTTTCAGGAGGTAGCACATGATCAGGAAGCGATGGTACTGAAGGAGGAGGTCCAAGCTGCATTGAATGCATTGGCAAAAAACAAGACTCCAGGAATAGACGGAATACCAACTGAGATGTTTCAACAAATGGATGCAGAGCTGAAAGTGCTCACTCATCTGTGCCAAGAAATTTGGAAGACTGCTACCTGGCCAACTGACTGGAAGAGATTCGTATTTATGCCTATTCCCAACAAAGGTGGTCCAACAGAATGCGTAAATTATCCAACAATATCATTTATATCACACACAAGTAAAATTTTGCTGATGATCATTCAAAAGTGGCTACAGCAGTATATCAACAGGGAACTGTCAGAAAATCAAGCCAGATTCAGAGGAGGACATGGAACCAGGAATATCATTGCTTATGTCAGATGGATCCTGGATGAAATCAGAGAATACCAGGAAGATGTTTACCTGTGTTGTATTGACTATGCAAAGACATTCAACTGTATGGATCATAACAAATTATGGATAACATTGTGAAGAATGAGAATTCCAGAACACTCAATTGGGCTTATGAGGAATCTGTACATCAATGAAGAGGCAGTCTTTCTAACAGAACAAAGGGATACTGTGTGGTTTAAAGTCATGAAAGATGTACATTCAGGATTGTATCCTTTCACCATACCTATTCAATCTGTATGCTGAGCAAATAATTCGAGAAGCTGGACTATAGGAAGAGGAAAGCGGCATCAGGATTGGAGGAAGACTCATTAACAACTTGTGTTATGCAGATGACACAACCTTGCTTGCTGAAAGTGAAGAGGACTTGAAGCACTTTCTGATGAAGATCAAAGACTTCAGCCTTCAGTATGGATTACACCTCAATATAAAGAAAACAAAAATCCTCACAAATGGACCAATAAGCAACATCATGATAAATGGAGAAAAGATTGAAGTTGTCAAGGATTTCATTTTATTTGGATCCACAATCAACACCCACGGAAGCAGCAGACAAGAAATCAAAAGATGCATTTCATTGGGCAAATCTGCTGCAAAAGACCTCTTTAAAGAGTTGAAAAGTAAAGATGTCACCTTGAAGACTAAGGTGCGCCTGACCCAAGCCATGGTATTTTCAATCACCTCATACGCATGCGACAGCTGGACAATGAATAAGGAAGACCTAAGAAGAAATGACGTCTTTAAGTTGTCGTGTTGGTGAAGAATGTTGCATATATCATGTACTGCCAAAAGAACGAACAATTCTTTCCTGGAAGATGGACAACCGGAATGCTCCTTAGCTGCAAAGATGATGAGACAACGTCTACATTGGACATGTTATCAGGAGGGCTCAGTCCCTGGAGAAGAACATCATGCTTGGTAAAGCAGAGGGTCAGTGAAAAAGAGGAAGACACTCAAGGAGATGGATAGATACAGTGGCTACAACAATTTGCTCAAACATAACAACAACTGTGAGGATAGTGTAGGGCTGTGCAGTGTTTTGTTCTGCTGCACATAGTTTCGCTATGAACCAGAATTGACTCGATGACACCTAACAACAACAAGATTAGAAATTAAAATAGAAACTTTCAAATATGTATTTCTTAATTTAACTTAAATAACAATAATAAACCCATTACTTAGTGACATTATTAGCATTTATTGTATTAAAAAAAATTTTTTTCCAAAACCAAAATAATTAATTAGAAGAGTGATATTATTTTATGTTTTAGAAAATTTCTTTAATGCCTGCCTTAATAAAACATTTGGATTGTCACATGTGCTTCTGCATTCATTCTGTTGTGATATGCTGTTTGTTTGAACTATATGAAAAACATTCAGCTTCACACAGATACATAGTTGGAAAACGGAGGATCTTCCAGACTTCCTGAAAGTGTCTTGGTGATTCCCCAGGGTCCTTGGACCACACTTTAAGTACCTGTGGTCTAATGGATTAGTTACATAGATTATTTTAATGTGCAATAAGAAGTGCAATTATAGATATATGCAGAATACTATTACTTCTTACTTCATCAATAAAGTCGAGGGAACCAGTTTTGACCTTCCTTAACCTCTGGCCCCAATCACCTACAAACATATCTCTATCCATTGCTGCCTACATTGAGTGACCTAGCAAACTATGTATCTATAATTGATACTCTTTATATGATTTGTTTGCTCCTTCTTCTAGATTCTCCATAATTTTCTACTTTACTCTCTGCCCCAGGAGGCTAGCATACGTGGATACCAACAAATGGATTCCCATGCCTTAAGGCTTGTAGTTGGATTCAGCCAATGGGGAAAATCATAAAAAGATTTGTTCAAGGAAGGAAAGAAGAATTAGGGTATCAATTTTCCTGATATCTAATCTGTGACGTCATGGGCTTGGCTATGCCCCTACCTACACATAAGATCATAGGTACTCTCAAGGTGTTCTGCTTTACCATACTCTCTCACTCTAGTTTCTGGTGACTGTTCTCTGCCCTCATCCCTTCAGACCAAGGTGTATTGACAACTCCACAGCTGCTACTTTAGGTTCTGGCACAATTTCTGGTATTTCCCATACAGTCCACACACACTTTTGTCATTAGTCCTTTGGTAGATAATCCCTCCTTGAATTCTGTTAATATTACTGTGTCACCTGTTGTTTGTTGGGACCCTGATTGATATGCTTGTCTCCCCAAACCCCCCACAACCAAACACAAGACCAGTTTTCTCACTTCCTACTGGGCATCTCCATTTCAGAAGGGGAGAGCAGTGGTGGTGGGCTCTAGCTGAGGCACAGGTTCTAGCCTGTGCATAAAGTTTTTTACTATTGATAGAAAAAATCAGCACTACTCCCTGTTCCTTTTAACTGGTCTTTGGTGTTGCTTGAGGAAGCTTAAGCTGATTTTATTTCAACACTTTATTTTATTCAGCATTAGTGCTTCATTTGTAGTTTTATATGCCCACTGGGTATCTCCTTTGTACATTTTATTTATGAATGTTTTAGAAGTAAATCTCTCTTAGTCAAGCACTCAAAATAAAAACATAAAAAGGTTCATTTTTATCGTAGGGTAGACATTTCTCTCAGTTGGATACTCTCATTTGACTTGCTGCCCCCTGAAGTGTTAACACATTTTGACAATTACTCTTGTTCCAATTTTTTTATAGGAAACAGCATTTCAGTCTGATTGTCAGAAAAAATATTGTGTATTTCATTTCCAAAGTGTAAGCTAATTTTTAGTGTACTTCACTTACATTAAAAAAAAAAGAAGAAAACAGAACAAAAACAAAGTGAGATAGCCTCCACTAACCAGAAAAGTTTGTACAAAGAATGTGAACTCTGCTCAAGTTGATTGTTTAGAGTGCAAGAGATGACAGGGGGTGGAAATACCACTGTTAGAACTGTTACCAGAGACTTCTCTAACTGCAACAGGACGGCATTTGATTAACTGACTACAAGAGAGAGTTCAATAAATAATGAGGCATTAAAGAGAGGACTTTTTGACAGTAGTTTTTGAATAGAGATTAATGAAGGATATAGCTGAAAATTGAGAAATCTCAAATATATTTAAGAGACTTAATCATATACAGTAATGCATTACTTAACATTCATAAGTTCTGTGAAATAGGATATTATGTGATTCTGCAAACGTGCCTAAATCGCGAGCAATAACATTCACTGATTTTCCACCTCCATATTGTTTAATAACCTTTTGTTTCACTTCCAAATCGATACTTCTCCTTTGCCTCTTACCGCTGCTATCACTAGCACTGGTTTGATGCATTTGGGAGACATGATGAACTTTACGGTAATATTTTCGAAAGAAAATTAAACAGAGAGATAACACTACAACCCTCAAGAGACACATGATACACAAGATTGGATGTTGCTGCCTATGAGTTGAAGGATACACTGTTATAGGGTAAACGTTTTATTTGTAAGAAGGGAATGTTCACATTAAAATAACAATAGAAAGTACATTACATACATGCGCCAGTAACATAAGCATTTATTGTAACTATCAAGAAATATGTATTGTAGGTTATGTATGTACTGTACCATTATAAGCCTGGCAGCACAATTGCTTTGTATACAAGGGACATGAGATACATGTGTTACTTGTGGGAAGCTGTTGAGTTCACTACCTCTGGTTATGTCCGCTGTGTGCTGTTCTGCTATCGAGATTTCTGGAATCTGTGATAACCTTATGGGACCATGGACATATATGTGGTCTGAAGTTGCCTGAACAGATGTTATGCGATGTATGACTGTATTAGGATATGAAGTTCAAACAAGTTATAAAATGGTCAAAATAATAAGTGACTTTTAAATTCATATTGAACACAACTAGTATAACAATTAACTATGTAGTTTGGATAATGAAAAATTAAAAAATTCAATTAATGTTGATGGAAAAGTGACTTCCATTGAAGCCATTAGTATATAGTTATAATACTCAATTTTAAAAAGCCACAAATATTATTGAGTCTTTGAATGTGAGGCACATAAAACCTCATGGATGTATCTAATACATGCCAATTAGGTTGATAGAAACATTTCGTGTAATCATTAAGTGGCTTTGGGCTGATTTTACTTTGTAAAAGTGGCACACTTTTCTTCTCCTGACTCAAGCCCCCATCCAGAAACTAGGGAAAAATCTCCCCTCTAAAGTGTATCAGTGAACTTCTATCCTCATCTTTCAATCATTCTGGCTACTTTGTATGAAAAAGACTTCTGAATAAAACTGATGAAAAATCAACAAAAAGTTCTTCCTGGAAATCCTGGATATTAGTGCCCCAAAAACACCCCCCACACACACACACAAATTCTGACCACTATTTGCAGCTCTTCCAGAGGCCACAACTCTAGAAACAAAATGTTAGATTAGGGATTACCTTCTTTTCATCAGTTTATAATCCAGTAGCTTCTACATAGCAGATGATCAGGAACCGCTGGTACTGAAGGAAGAAGTCCAAGCTGCACTGAAAGCATTGGTGAAAAACAAGGCTCCAGGAATTGACGGAATATCAATTGAGATGTTTCAACAAAGGGATGCAGTGCTGGAAGTGCTCACTCGTCTATGCCAAGAAATTTGGAGGACAGCTACCTGGCCAACTGACTGGAAGAGATCCATATTTGTACCCATTCCAAAGAAAGGTGATCCAACAGAATGCAGAAATTATCAAAAAATATCATTAATCTCACACACAAGAAAAATTTTGCTGAAGATCATTCAAAAGCGGCTGCACCATATGTTGACAGGAAACTGCCAGAAATTCAGGCCGGATTCAGAAGAGGACTTAGAACAAGGGATATCACTACTGATGTCAAATGGATCCTGGATGAAAGCAGAGAATACCAGAAAGATGTTTACCTGTGTTTTACTGACTGTGCAAAGGCATTCGATTGTGTGGATCATAACAAATTATGGATACCATTGTGAAGAATGGGAATTCCAAAACACTTAATTGTCCTCATGAGGAACCTGTACACAGATCAAGAGGCAGTTGTTTGGACAGAACAAGGGGATACTGTGTGGTTTAAAGTCAGGAAAGGTGTGCATCAGGGTTGCCTCATTTCACCATACCTATTCAAGGACTATAGGAAGGTGGACTATAGGAAGAAGAAAGGGGCATCAGGATTGGAGGAAGACTCATTAACAGCCTGTGTTATGCAGACAACACAATCTTGCTTGCCGAAAGTGGAGAGGACTTGAAGCACTTACTGATGAGGATCAAAGACCACAGCCTTCAGTATGGATTACACCTCAACATAAAGAAAACAAAAATCCTCACAACTGGACAAAAAAGCAACATCATGATAAATG
>NW_004443987.1:11553135-11554697 GCF_000243295.1 Trichechus manatus latirostris
CCTGACCCAAGCCATGGTATTTTCAATCACCTCATATGCATGCAAAAGCTGTCCAATGAATAAGGACGACCAAAGAATTGACGCCTTTGAATCGTGGTGTTGGCGAAGAATATTCAATATTCCATGGACTGCCAAAAGAACTAATAAATCTGTCTTGGAAGATGTACAACCAGAATGCTCCTTAGAAGGAAGGATTGTGAGACTATGTCTTACATACTTTGGACATGTTATCAGGAGGGATCAGTCCCTGGAGAAGGACATCATGCTTGGTAAAGTACAGGGTCAGTGAAAAAGTGGAAGACCCTCAACGAGATGGTTTGACACAGTGGCTGCAACAATGGGCTCAAGCATAACGATTGTGAGCGTGGCGCAGGACTGGGCAGTGCCTCGTTCTGTGGTGCATAGGGTCACTAAGAGTCGGAACAGACTCGACAGCCGCTAACAACAACAACAGCTTCTACATGCACAGAGTCTTACCCTGGATCTAGGTCTTATTGTCTACCACAGAGTGATAAACCATCCTGGTAGAAAAACTGTTATCTGCCCAACAAACCAATTTCCTTTTTTCTTGGGCAGAGAGCTACACAATATTTCCTGGGCACTCCTGAAATTATGTGGGACATGTGATTGACTTCTGGCAGTGGAATATAAACAGAAGAAATGTTACACTACTTCCAGACTTGTCCTCTAAAACCTCCTGAGATTTTTATGAGAATATTTCATTCTTCTCTGTCTTCCAGAAGAGCAGATGATTCCCTGGAAAGCTCTAAAGTCTGAGGTGATGGTGGATCCACTATGTAGAAGGAAATTGGGCTCCTCATTAAGAGCAGAGAACAGAGTTCCCACTCTTCACCCACCCACATTGAACTGGGATGTGAGTGATAAAACTTTATCGTGCTTAATCACTGAGATTTTTGGACTATTTGTTACAACATGTAGTCTACTCTTTGGATATCAACATTTACCTATAGAATAAAGGAGACTTAACAATACCGACAATTTTCAGACTAAGTGCCTGAAAACTCACCCCAACCTGGTTCTTTACCTACATCTTGACATACTGGTTAGGCTCACCTCCTGTAAGAGATCATCTTATATTCATCTTTGTTGTTATTGGGTGCTGTCAAGTCAGTTCCGACTCATAGCAACCTTATGTACAGCAGAAACACTGCCCAGTCCTGCGCCATCCTCACAATCGTTGTTGTGCTTGAGCCCATTGTTGCAGCCACTGTGTCAATCCATCTTGTTGAGGGTGTTTCTATTTTTCACTGCCCCTCTACTTTACCGAGCATTATCATCTTCTCTTTCGAGTGCCTTCCAACCCTAGGGGCTCATCTTCCAGCACTATATCAGACAATGTTCCTATATTCATCTAGGGACTAGTGAAGTCTTTAATTACCCTACACCACATGCATTTTTTTCCTTTTTTTTTTAATTGTACTTCAGGTGAAGGCTTACAGAACAAATAGTTTCGCATGAAACAGTAGTACACATATTGTTTTATGACATTGGTTAACAACCCCACAACATGTCAATCCTCTCCCTTCTGGACCTTTTGTTTT
>NW_004443987.1:11561605-11607862 GCF_000243295.1 Trichechus manatus latirostris
GAAAAGAATGAATAAATAAAAATCGGAAAGGTTAAAGAACCACAAAGTTCCCAGGGATCCCACCGGTATGGCTATGAGGTCTGGGGAAGTTGTTCTCAGGTGTTGCAGTACAGCCTGGCTGGAGGGCACAGAGGTATACAACGCCAGGTAATCAGGGAACAGAAAGAGAAGGAAGATATAGAGAGACAAGAAACTGAGTAATGAAGAAAGACAAAAAGGGAAAAAGAGGGAAAAGAAAACAAAACAAATTTGAAAAAAGAAAAGAGCAAGAAAAGCCCCCCAAAAAACAGAAGAAAAAAAAAAAACAACAAAAAAAGAAATGCCCTCAAGGATCCCTCTGCAAGTATGTTCAAGCCGAGGGGGCAGGTTCCAAGCCACGCAACACCACCTGGCCAGAACGGGCTCCCAACTCAAGAAAAGGAAAAGAAAACAAACAAACAATTCAAAACAAACAAATAAACAAACCCCCCAGGATCCCACCAGTGCGGCAGCCCAGACCAGCAAGCAGCTCCACACTCGAACGGAGCTCCGCAATCCTTCAGAAAGAAGCAAAGATGGCACACGGAGCCAGGTATTTGAGCGAAAGGAGGGGGAGTTGGTGAAGGGTAAGGAAGAAATCAAAAGAAGCAGACAAAAGCAACACCAGCAGCCAAAAAATGTCATTCAGAGAGCCGGCTCGTTTGGGTGGGTGGAATCCAAGCAGCCAGTGTTTCCGGGACAAGAGATTGTGGCCGCAGAAAGCAGAGGAGGCCGAGTGGGGGTGAAGAATGGTGGGGGGTGGGAAAGCATATATCGCAAATTACTGGTTGTTTTGTCTCCCACTGGAAGCTCCGTGAAGCTGCTTTCTTGTACCCCATTTGCTGGTCTCTGATAGGAGTCCAAGATGGTGGATACCCACTGTGTTAGCTGATAGGGGACCTCTGCATGAATCTCTCCTCTGTCTTTTTTCTGTCAGTTTTTTTCACTCCATTTGGTGCTTGGCTGAGTTCTTTATCTCTTCATTTGACGTTTTAGGGTTTCAAGATTATTTTTTTCTCTGTTCGGCTTAGTTTTTTGGATCTTTGCTGTGGAGGGACGGTGTGGTGTTTCTGCCTAGAGTGCCATTTTGCCGGAAGTCCCCACGTGCATTTTTATTAGTCATTCAACACGAATATTTAATTCACTCTCAACTTGCAACAACAATTATAATTTACTACCCTCCATTCTCTTCATTTCAGTTGAAGCTGTATTTGCAGCCAGTACACGTCTTTCTAGACTATTCCTCTGCCCTCCCATACCACCACCTTACATGTATAGCATGGACTTATCCTTTAATACAGAGGTCAGATGTTGTGATGGTTAATTTTATGTGTCAACTTGGCTAGGCTATGATTCTGAATGGTTTGGCCAGATACTGGGCTGGTTGCTTTTCTGTAATACAGTATAATGTAACGTAATATAATGTAATGTAACGTAATATAATGTAATGTAACGTAATGTAATCCCTTTCCATGATGTGATTTGATGTAATCAACAAATCAGTGGAGAGAGAATTTTCCTTGGGGGTGTGGTCTGCCTACAGAATGTAAATGGATATGCTGGCAGAACTCACTCCTTCTTTCTCGACCCTGCACTCTTTTGTCACCTGACTTATGGATCTTAGGATATAAGTCTGCAGATGTCTCCAGCCTGCCACCTGACTTGCAGATTTTGGACTTGCCAGTCCCCCATAACTGTCTGACCCATCAAAGTTCTCTAGCATTCTGCCTGACATATGGAATTGGAACTTGTTAGCCCCCACAATTGCAGGAGTTATTTTCATAAAGTAAATCTCTCTCTCTCTCTGTCATAGCAGTGACATCTGCGTGTTAGTATAACGGTAGATACTGTGAACAGATAGACAGAACGAAGCAAAAGAATTACCTAAAAATATATTATTATGTAACTAATATTAATTTGATTATATCAGTAGCAAAAAAGGCAAACTGTCTTTGGACAAAAAATTGTTAATGTACTTTTTTTTTCTGTGTTTTATTTACTTTGTCCTTTAAATAGCAGAGACTACATAAAGAAGGTGTCCATGGTTGTTAAACTATGACAGTGATACACAACTGCCAGATATTTCAAGCATTTTAGTAAAAACATAATATTCTTGTTTTTGTTGTTGATAGATGTTGATGAGTCGGGTCTGACTCATAAAGACCCTATGTAGAGCAGAACGAAACACTGCCTGGTCCTGCACCATCCTCATAATCTTTGCTATGTTTGGGCTCTGGCTCCATCGTCAGCCCTCTTAAGCACCACAATATACTATTATCCACATTTTATGGATTAAGAAGATAAGGTACAGGGGTTAAGTTGTCCAAGGTCAGGAGTCAGTAATGAATTCTAAGAATCTGAATCCAGGTCCTTAACAGTTATGCTATACTGGAAAAACAACTACCTTTAATTATTAAATACATAGAAATTTATTTATTTCAGTGGTTCTCAAACAGGGGAAAATTTGCCCCCCACTCCCCAAAGGAGTATGTGGAAATGTCTGGAGATACTTTCAGTTATCACAACAGGGGTGGTGATGTGCTACTAGCAAGTAGTAGGTAGAGGTCAGGGATGCTGCTAAACATTCTACAATCCACAGGACAGCCGCCCAAAACAGTGAATTATCTGACCCAAAAGGTCAAGAGTGCCGAGGTTGAGAAGCTCTGCTTTATTTTTACTACTATTATCTTTATTTACATATAAAAGAAGTTAAGCATATTCCTAGATATCATGTTGGTAGTAACAGAAAATAATATTGGAACATACTAATACTATCAAACGAGGCAGTAGCACTATTTTTTAAAAAATCTAGATAGCTTTAAGTTTGAAAAACAGTCTCTAAAATTTATATTCAAATATTTATTCAATAAATTCAACTTTTAAAATGCTAATATTGTGATAACAAAATTCTTATCCAGGAAAATGTTCATTTAGGAGAGGGAAACAGAGAGAGAGAGAGAGAAATATTAAAGCCTCCCCATAAGTTTAAACCCTACAGCATAGCCACCCTAGAAGATGAGAACCAGATTTTTTTTCTAGTAAACTTCAGCCACTGATATAACCCTCTTAAAGTGTGTTCCTTTATGTGGAAAAAGTGATGGAATGGCAAGTAAGTCAAGCCAACAATTACTTTAGAATCAGTGAGGGGATTCAAGTGAAAATTCTCTTTCCTACACCAATCCAGAGAGTAAATTACTACCTGCTCCTGAGCTGAAAAATAAAGTTTGAGTAGATCTGCATTAGCCTCATTTTCAGAAAAACTATATTTTAATTATCAAGTCCCTTGATTGTTGTTCAATATTTCAAGGTTAGCAATTTTGCCACTACAAAGTCATATACACCCAGGAGATCAATAAACATTATTGGATGATAATGATGATGATTATGGTGATGATGAGGATGATGTCAATGAAATAGCAATGGAAAAAATTTGTATATAACAATATTAGTTTAAAATGTTTTTATACTTCAAACCATGGGAGACTTAAACTCACAAAGCATGGTAGGTGGCTAATCCACTATGTACATGGTAGTTAATTTATAACACACATCACAACCTCACTGATTTGGAACTATAAACATGCAAATCATGCACCAAAATATTTTGCAGTATATTTTAAACAAAGGAATGTTTTAGTGCCTTCTTGCATAATTAAGACTTTCTTATTTTTAAATAAACAGCATTATGTCAGCAAAGACCTGAAGGGGCAAAGCTTTTGGTGAATAATAATATGGCTAATTCTTCTTGATTACTATAAAACTATAAAATAACTACAGATAAATAGTTGAGTAAGGTAATAACTGATAATTAAAATCAGACTAAATTACAAAGATTTATAGTTTAATGAATACTGCCTGTGTAAGCTTTAGTACACAATGTCAAAGGAAAGATAAATTTTACTGAGACATTTGATAGTCATAATTTTATTTTCATTGGGTAGAAAATGTAGACTTAGATTTAACTATAGGTGCTGTTGGGCTATTTAGTACCAGAGCTCTATGTTATCTTACAACTCTAGAGTAGTAGTATTTTATGTTCACATCTGATCCATTCACAGTGAATGCTATTTTATGATTCTAAATGTTGCCGTTCTTAGATAATTTGATGTGGATAATAAGTAAGCTTTCTTTTTCCCAATGATTAGAATTACTATCAACTTTTCTATACCAAATGATAAAATATTTCCACCTCTTCAGCACAAGGGCTTTGAAAGAAGTGATAGAGAATAGTTACCATAGAAGAGAGTCAGAATGAAGTATGTTTCTCAATCTGATATATATGTGTACTTTAAATGCATAATGCAAATGAACTGCTATAACTTGGATCCAATTTAAGGGACAAGTAAATGATCATCTCTTCACTCAGAACAGATACCTAATCTCCTCCTGCCTTTACATACGTTTAGTTACTAATGCCCTTCACTCATCTCTAAGGTCAATTCTCTTGATTCATCTGTTGCCTTTGATCTACGACTACCAAAGAAAGCCTTCAATGTGCAGAATGTAAAGTGATACCTTTAACAACTTAGTTTGCTTAACAAAAATACTAACCCATTAATGAAAATGCAAGAGCATGATTTCACAGGAAGATAATTGGCAGAGAAGAGACAATGGTATGATCAGAACATAAAATGGTGATTTTATTGAGAAGAGGAGAGGCTAGTCTTGAAAGACAGAAAAAGCGTGGTCTATGAGATTATCACCAATATTGTAAAACATTTATCTTTTCTTCAGTAATCACCAATTGTCTCACTCTCATTTACTACCCACTGCAGAAAAGCCAGGGTATGGATAAGTCCAATATGGTTTCTTTTCATCCAGTTACCCTCTGGTAGATAACTTTGATTATGCCTCTTCCAAATCAATACACTCCAGTGGTCCCATCAAAACTTTTATTGTTGCACAGTGATAAACACTATCCAGTGGTATAAAGAACACAAAATGGCCAGTGGTAAGGGAGAGTATGAAAATAATTGTTTAAGACTTCTTTATAGTAACAGTGGAGTAGATACACATGTCCTGCAGAAGTTTATCAAATAACGCTGTAAGTGTTTATGTTATTCCTTCATTTAACAGATATAGTTACCCCTATGGACATACCAGTGCTTTAAACACATTTTAGCTATATTGCAGTGTGAGCCATTTTGATAATTTATTCTAGATTTTTCTACCTCTCTTCCTGGTTAAAAAAATGTAAACTTTCCTTTTTCTAGGGTTAAACATTTTTTCCTGTGCCTTCTAAGACTTCACCTCTGCCATTTATCTTATTCTTCATACACCTTTTAATTTGTCTCTCTGTTAAATTCTCATTACTCTGTGCCGTGTCCAAGACTTTTCTTTCCTAACAAAGTAACACAACATTCTTCCTCCAACCGAACTTTCATTTAACATAGGAATTATTTGCTTGCAAGAAACAGAATATATACATGTATGAAGGAGATTGTAGCAAAATGAGTTATCTTAAGGAACCAAAAAACAGTGCATTTAGAACCCAGGGAAACTGGATCTATGAAAGGCAGCAAAACTCTCCCACATGTGTATGTGTGCACACATACACAAGAACATATGTAAACATGAATGGAGTCATAATATATGTATTGTTTTGTGACTTGATTTTGTTAACCTAATGATACATCATAAATATTTTTCAGTAAACTGCATAATATTTCATATTTTAAATGTACCATCTTGTTTTGAGTATTTTCAGACTATTACAAATTGTGCAGCAATTATTTCTACTATATCTTCATGCATGTGTACAAGTGTTTCTGAGAAATATAATCCCAGAAATAAAATGCCTAGATCAAAGGCATGCACAAGAATTTTAATAGATATTTTCAAACTTCTATTTAAAAAGTCTTCATCAATTTATACTCCTATTCAAAAGTCTTTATAAATTTATATCTCCAGTAACCTTCTATGAGAATATGTATTTTTCATTTTCTCAACAACAGTGGATATTATCATTCTTTAAGTTTCCACCATTGTGATGAATGAAAATCAGTAACTTGCTGATGCTTTAATTTGCATTTTCCTTATTACTGTCAGTGTTGTTGTTGCTGTTGTTAGGTGCCGTAGAGTCTGTTCTGACTCACAGCGACCCTATGTACAACAGAACAGAATGAAACACTGCCCAGTCATGTGCCATCCTCACAATCATTGTTATGCTTGAGCCCATTGTTGCAGCCACTGTGTAAATCCATCTCAGTGAGAGGCTTCCTCTTTTTTGCTGAGCCTCTACTTTACTAAACTTGATGTCCTTATCCAGGGAATGATCCCTCCTGATAACATGTCCAAAATATGTGAGACGAAGTCTTGCCATCCTTGCTGCTAAGGAGCATTCTATCTGTACTTATTCCAACACAGATTTGTTCATTCTTCTGGCAGTCCATGGTATAGTCAATAGTCTTCACCAACACCATAATTCAAAGGCATCAATTCTTCTTCGATCTTCCTTATTTATTATACAGCTTTCACATACATATGAGGTGATGGAAATCACCTTGGCATGAGTCAGGCGCACCTTAGTCCTTAAAGTGACGTATTTGCTTTTGAATAATTTAAAGAGATCTTTTGCAGCAGATTTGCTCAATGCAATGAGTCCTTTGATTTCCTCTTTTTAAAATTTATTTTATTGTACTTTGGAGGAAGGTTTACAGAACAAATAGTTTCTCATGAAATAGTTAGTACACATATTGTTTTATGACATTGGTTAACAACCCCACGACAAGTCAACACTCTCACTTCTCGACCTTGGGTTGTCTATTGCCAGCTTTCCTGTCCCCTCCTGCCTTCTAGTTCTTGTCTTGAACTGCTGTGCTCCATTAGTCATGTTTTGTTTTATGGGCCTGACTAATCTTTGGCTGAAGGGTGAACCTGAGGAGTGAGTTCATTACTGAGCTAAAAGGGTGTCTGGGGGCCATACTCTCGGGGTTTCTCCAGTGTCTTTCAGGCCAGTAAGTCTGACCTTTTTTGGTGAGTTGGGATTTTGTTCTACATTTTTCTACAGCTCTGTCCAGGACCCTCTGTTGTGGTCCCTGTCAGAGCAGTCAGTGGTAGTAGCCGGGCACCATCTAGCTATACTGGACTCAGTCTGGTGGAGGCCGTGGTAGTTGTGGTCCATTAATTCTTTGGACTAATTTTTCCCTAGTATCTTTAATTTTCTTCATTCTCCCTTGCTCCCGAAGGGGTGAGACCAGTGGAATATCTTAGATGGTTGCTCACAGGCTTTAAAGACCCCAGATGCTAGTCACCAAGGCAGAATGTAGAACATTGTCTTTATAAACTGTGTTATGCCAATTGAGCTAGGTGTTCCCTGAGACCATTGTCCCCACAGCCCTCTGCCCAGCAATTCAGTCCCTCAGGGAGTTTGGATGTGTCTATGGAGCTCCCATGACCTTTTCTTGTACAAGTTGTGCTGGCTTCCCCAGTATTGTGTACTGTCTTACCCTTCACCAAAGTTACCACTTATCTATTGTCCTTTTAGTGTTTCCCGCTCACATCTCCCCTCCCTTGTAACCGTCAAAGATTGTTTTATTTTGTATGTAAACCTTTCCATGAGTTATTTCACTACTGGTCTTATACAATGTTTGTCCTTTTGTGATTGACTTATTTCACTCAGGATAATGCACTCCAGATTCATGCATGTTATGAGATGCTTTGCAGGTTCATCATTGTTCTTTATTATTGCATAGTACTTCATTGTGTGAATGTACCATAGTTTGTTTATTCATTCATCTGTTGATGGGCATCTAGGTTGTTCGCATCTTTTTGCTATTGCGAACAATGGTGCCATGAACATACGTGTGCATATGTCTATTCGTGTGACGGCTCTTATTTCTCTCGAATATATTCCTAGGAGTGGGATTGCTGGATCATATGGTATTTCTATTTCTAGCTTTCTAAGGAAAGGCCATATCATTTTCCAAAAGGGTTGTATCATTTTGTACTCCCACCAGCAGTGCATAAGAGTTCTGGTCTCCCCACAGTTCCTCCAAAATTTGTTATTTCAAGTTTTTTTTTTTATTTTTCCTAGTAATGCCGGGGTGATATGGTATCTTATTTTGGTTTTGATTTCCATTTCTCTAATGGCTAGTGATCACGAGCATTTCCTCATGTGTCTGTTGGCCGCTTGAATGTCTTCTTTGGTGAAGTGTCTGTTCAATTACTTTGCTCATTATTTAATTGGATTAATTGGTTTTTTTTGTTGTTGTTGTAGAGGTGTTGGATTTTCTTGTAGTTTTTAGAGATTAGACCATTGTCTGATTTGTGAAGGCCAAAAAATGTTTTCCCAGTCTGTAGATTCTCTTTTTACTCTTTTGGTCAAGTCTTTTGATGAGCATAAGTATTTAATTTTTAGAAGACCCTTGTTATCTAGCTTATTTTGTGGAGTTTGTGTGTTGTTGGTTATGGTTTGTATCCTGTTAATGCTGTGTATTAAGGCCTCTAGTGTTGATCCTATATTTTCTACTTTGAACTTTATAGCTTTTGTCTTTACATTTAGGTCTTTGATCCATTTTGAATTAGTTTTGTATATGATGTGAGGTATGGGTCCTGTTTCATTTTTTTGCAGATGGACATCCAGTTTTGCCAGCACCATTTGTTAAAAAGACTGTCTGTTCACCATTTGATGGACTTTGGGTCCTTATCGAAGATCACATGGCCATAGGTTGATGGATTTACATTTAGGTTCTCAATTCTGTTCCATTGGTCATTGTATCTGTCATTGTACCAGTACCAGGCTGTTTTGACTACAGTAGCTGTATACTAGGTTCTGAAGTCAGGTAGCAAGAGTTCTCCTACTTTATTCTTCTTCATCAAGAATGCTTTACTTATCCGGGGCTTCTTCCTTTCCATATAAAGTTAATGATTAGTTTTTTCATCTCTTTAAAGAACTTTGTTAGTATTTGGATTGGGATTGCATTGTATTTGTAAATTTCTTTGGATAGAATTGTAGTTTTCACTATGTTGAGTCTACCTATGCATGAGCATTGTATGTTTTTCCATTTATGTAGATCCCTTTGGGTTTCTTGCAGTAGTGTTTTGTAGTTTTCTTTGTATAGGTCTTTTACATCCCTGATTAGATTTATTCCTAAATATTTTATTTTTTTAGGGGCTATTATAAATGGTATTGTTTTCCTGATTTCCTTTTCATCATTCTCTTTATTGGTGCATAAGAATCCAACTGATTTTTGTATGTTTAGCTTGTATCCTGATACTCTGCTGAATGTTTCTATCAGTTCCAGTAGATTTCTCGTGAAGTCTTTAGGGTTTTCTATGTATAGTATCATATCATCTGCAAACTGGGACAGTTTTATTTCTTCATTACCAATTTGGATGCAATTTATTTGTTTTTCTAGCCTTATTGCTCGAGCTAGGACTTCCTGCACAATGTTAAATAGGAGGGGTGATAAAGGACATTCTTGTCTTGTTCCTTTTCTCAAGGGGAATGTTATCGGCCTCTCTGCATTAAGAAAGATGTTGGCCATTGGTTTTGCACAGATGCCCTTTATTATGTTGAGAAATTTCCCTTCTATACCTATTTTATTGAGAGTTTTTCTCAGGAATGGATATTGGACTTTGTTGAATGCCTTTGCTGCGTCAATTGAGATGATCATGTGATTCTTTCCTTTTATTTATGTGATTGATTACATTGGTTGACTTTGTAATGGTGAACCAGCCTTGCATACCTGATATGAATCCCACTTGGACGTGGTGTATTTTTTTTATATGATGCTAAATTCTATTGACTAGAATTTTGTTGAGAATTTTTGCATCTATATTCATGAGAGATATTGGTATGTAATTTTCTTTTTTTGTGGTGTCTTTGCCTCGTTTTGGTATCAGGGTTATGCTGCCTTCATAGAATGAATTTTGAAGTGTCACTTCCTTTTCTATGTTCTGCAATAGTTTAAGTAGTACTGGTGTAAGCTCTTCTCTGAATGTTTTGTATAATTCTCTAGTGAAGCCATCTGGGCCAGGGCTTTTTTTTTTTTGGTTTTTTTTTATTACCTTTTCAATCTCTTCTCTTCTTATGGATCTGTTCAGATTTTTAACATCACCTAGTTTGGATAGGTAGTGTGTTTCTAGAAATTTGTCCATTTCCTCTAGGTTTCCAAATTTTTGGAGTATAGTTTTTTGTAATACTCTGTTATGATCCTTTTTATTTCAGTTGGGTCTGTTGTAATGTCCCGAATTTCATTTCTTATTTGGGTTATTTGTGTCCTCTCCTGTTTTTCTTTTGTCATTTTGTCCAGCGGTTTGTCAATTTAATTGATCCTTTCAAACAACCAACTTTTGGTTTTGTTGATTCTTTCTATTGTTTTTCTGTTCTCTATTTCATTTATTTCTGCTCTGACCTTTATTATTTCCTTTCTTTTGTTGACTGTGGACTTCTTCTGGTGTTCTTTTTCTATTTGTTCGAGTTGTGTTGTTAATGTTTTGATTTTGTCCCTTTCTCCTTTTTCGATAAGTGCATCTGTTGCTATAAATTGTCCTCTGAGGCCTGCCTTTGCTGTGTCCCAAAGGTTTTGGTATGATGTGTTTTCATTCTCATTTAATTCTATGAATTTTTTTATTCCAACTCTGATTTCTTCTATTTCCCAGTGGTTTTTAAGCAGGGTGTTTTTCAGTTTCCATGTAATTGATTTTTTGTCCTTGTGCTTCTTTTTGTTAATTTCTACTTTGATGGTGTTGTGGTCAGAAGAGATACTTTGTATTATCTCAATGGTTTGGATTTTGTTGAGGGTTGCTCTGTGGCCTAAGATGTGGTCTACTCTGGAGAATGTTCCATGTGCATTGAAAAAGAATGTGTACTTTACAGCTGTTGTGTGGAGTGTTCTATATATGTCTATGAGGTCAAGTTGGCTGATTGTGCGCTTTAGGACTTCTGTATCTTTGCTGAGTTTCTTTATAGATGTTCTGTCCTTTACCAAGAGCAGTACGTTGAAGTCTCCTACTATTATTGTGGAACTGTCAATTTCTCTTTTCAGTGCTGTTAGAGTTTGTTTTATGTATTTTGAAGCCCTGTCATTGGGTGCATAGATGTTTATTATGGTTATGTCTCCATGCTGAGTCATCCCTTTAATCATGATATAGTGACCTTCTTTGTCTTTTATGGTGATTTTTTTCTTAAAGTTTATTTTATCTGAAATTAGTATTGCCACTTCTGCTCTTTTTTGGTGGCTGTTTGCTTGATATATTTTTTTCCATCCTTTGATTTTTAGTAAAGTTACATCTTTGTTTCTGAGGTGTGTCTCTTGTAGATAGCATATTGATGAATTCCGTTTTTTATCCATTCTGTCACTGTCTTTTTATGTGTGCATTTAGGCCACTTACATTCAGTGTAATTATTGATAGGTGTGTGTTTACTGGTGTCATTTTGCAGTGCTTTTTATTGTGGTGCTGATGTTTTGTTTGTTCCTCTTATTTTCCTGTGCTGAATACATTTTGTTTGTGGGTTTTTTGTTGTATTTTTTTTTCATTTCTTTTCTTTTTGTGGATTTTGTTTTTACTGAGACTTTATATTTTTCTTCTTTATTTTGATGAGTAGGTTTGTTAACTTTCTTTGTGGTTACCTTGAAATTTACCCTTATCTCCCTAGATTTGTACTAGTCTATTATTACTTGGAATTACCTTGTCTTCCTCTCCATTAGAAGGTTCTATACCTACACTGTTTATTCCTTCTTTTATTGTTCTGATGTTGTTGTTATTTACAGATTAACCTCTCTCATTCCCTGCTGTAATTCTTTTGGTTTTGCATAGTTCTTAAGAGTTCATTTCCTAGGTTCGTATGTGGCTGGTACAATCTGGCATCCTAGGTTCAGCCTGTGGTCTGATGTTGTTTGTTCTCTGACCTAAGGACTCCCTTTAATAATTCTTGTAATTATTGTTTGAGTTTAACACAGTCCCTTATTTTCTGTTTATCTGGAAATGTCCTAATTTCACCGTCATATTTGAATGAGAGTTTTGCAGGGTATATTATTCTCTGCTGGTAATTTTTTTCTTTCACTTTTTGTATATGTCATCCCATTGCCTTCTTGCCTGCATGATTTCTGCCAAATAATCTGAGCTTAGTCTTATTATTTCTCCCATGTATATGACTTTTTGTTTTTCTAGAGCTTCTCTCAGGATTCTTTGTCTGTCTTTGGTTTTAGTGAGTGTTTTTATGATATGCCTTGGTGATTTTCTTTTGGAGTCTATCCTATATGGGGTTCTTTGAGACTCCTGGATAGTCAATTTTTCATCTATCACAGTACTGGGGAAGTTTTCTGTCAATAATTCTTCAGTGATCCTCTCTGTGTTTTCTGTTTTATCCCCTTGTTCTGGAACTCTGATCACTTGCAGATTTTTGCTTTTGATTGTACACATAATTCCCAGTGTTTCTTCATTTTTCTTCTTTCTTTTTCCTGATTTTTCCTCAAACAGAGATGTATCCAAGTGTTTGCCTTCAATTTAGCTGATCCTGTCTTCCATCATTTCAAACTTGCTCCTCAGACCTTCTATGACACTGTGCATTTCTGAAATCTTTATGTCTATCTTTTGGATTTCTAATTGTTGTTTTTGTATGATTTCTAGTTGTGAATTTATTTTGTCATTTTATTCCTGTATTATTTTCCTGAATTCTTCCATTTTTTGGTCTGTATTTTCCTTGAATGTTTCTGCTTTTTCCTTGAATTTGTCTATTTTTTTCTCATTTTTTTTCTACTTTTTTCTTCAACTCTTGGATAGCTCTGAATATTAGAGATTTGAATTCCCTATCAGGTAGTTCTAGTGACTTTTTTTGTACAGGAACGTCATCTGATGTTTTATTTGGAAGCCTAGTGGAGCCATCCTATCCTGTTTTTGTATATGTTTTGATATTATTTGCTGTCATTGGGACATTAAGTAGTTATTTTCCTTGTTTATTGTCAGATTTGTTTGTTTCATCCTGGTTTCGTGTTTTATTTGGTTATGTCTGAGCAGGGGAGCTGGGTGTTTTTGTTGTTTGCTTGTCTGTGGGCATGATAATTTTCACCCCCTTGTCCAATGAGCAGGGTCAGTCGCTGAACTATGGTGTAGCAGGGCAGTTCCAGCTGAAGGGGAGTTCCTGGGATGGGTTGTTTGTGGCACGTACTAGGACCCACAGGGCGGGCCAGGAATCAGTGCCGGGCTGTTTCCAGTAGTCCTTGCCTGTGCTGTTTGGGGATGTGATGTTCAGCACAAGGTGCAGGTAGGCAGGAAGGAGGGTGGAGATTGTGATGTGTGGTGTTAAGATGGGGAGTGGGAAAGAGGAAAGAGAGAGAGAAACAGGAGCCAAAAAAAAACAAACAAAAGAGTGCTAAAGGAGCTTGTCATTGGAGTGGAGAAATGAGAAATGGAGAAAAACAAAAATAAAAAGGGTAAAATAAAATAAATAAATAAAAATTAGAAAAAAAAAGAAAAGCAAAAGCCCCATGGATCCCACTGGTGCAGCTGCAAAGACTGGGGAGGTTGTTCCCAGGTGGTGAAGTACAGCCTGGCTAGAAAGGGTAGAGATGTCACACAGTGCCAGGTATTCAGGAGACAGGAAGAGAAGGTAAGTACAGAGAGATGAGAAAGTGAGAAATGAAGAAATACAAAAAGGGAAAAAGAGAGAAAAGAAAACAGAAACAAAAATAAAAGATAAAAGAAATGCCACCAGTGATGCCATCATTCAGCTGCACAGACTGGGGAAGTAGCTCCCAAGCCGAGAAAAGAAAGACAAACAAACAAATGAGCCAAACAAATGAGAACAGGAAAAAAAAAAAAAAGCCCGGGGGAACCCACGAGTGTGGCAGCACGGGCCCAGTACCAGTTCCACAGCTGAGAAGCTTTTCACAGTCTTTCAAGAAGAAGCAAAGATGGCAGACAGAGCCAAGTATTTGAGACAAAGGCAGGGAGGTGGTGAGAGATACACAAGAAACCAAAAGAAGCAGAAAAAAGCAATACGAGCAGCAGACAAATGGAACTCAGGGAGCCAACCAGTGCGGATGGGTGGAATCCAGTGGCACAGGGATGAAGCATGTGCCTCCCAGCCAAAAGACTGTGGCCGCAGGAAGCAGAGGAGGCCGAGTGGAGGTGAAGAAGGGTGGGTGTTGGAAAGCATATATCACTGGTTACCGGTTGTTCTGTCTCCTGCTGGGAGCTCCGTGAAGCTGCTTTCCCATCCTCCCTGTTTTCCAGTCTCTGACAGGAGTCCAAGATGGCAAATCCGTGCTGCATTAGTTGATAGGGGACCTCTAATCATAACTCTCCTCGCTCTCTGTTCTGTCAGTTTCTTATTCCTTTCGGTGCTTGGCCGAGTTCTTTACCTCTTCATTTGATGCTTAGGGTTCCAGGATTAATGTTTGTCTCTGTTTGACTTAGTTTTTCAAGTCTTTGCTGTGGAGGGATGACGTGGTGCTTCTTTCTATAGCACCATGTTGCCTGGAAGTCTTTCTATTTGTTGACTGCTGCTTCCATGTGTGTTGATTGTGGATCCAAGCAAAATGAAATCCTAGACAACTTCAGTATTTTCTCAGTTTATCATGATGTTGGCTTATTGGTCCAGTTGTGAAGCTTTTTGTTTTCTTTATGTTGAGGTGTGATTCATACTGAAAGCTGTGGTCTTTGATCTTCATCAGTAAGTGCTTCAAGTCCTCTTTACTATAATCAAGCAAGATTGTGTCAATTGCATATCACGGGTTGTTAATGAGTTTTCCTCCAACCTGATGCTGCATTCTTCTTCATATAGTCCAGCTTCTCAAATTATTCGTTTAGCATACAGATTGAGTAAGTATGGTGAAAGATTACAACCCTGACGCACACTTCTTCTGAATTCAGTTTGAATTTTTGACAGTTCCCCGTGGATGTACAGCTGCAACAGTTTTTGAATTATCTTTAGCAAAATTTTACTTTTGTGTGATATTAATGATATTGTTCAATAATTTCTGCATTCTGTTGCATCACCTTTCTTTGGAATGGGTAGAAATATGAATCTCTTCTAGTCAGTTAGCCAGGTAGCTGTCTTCCAAATTTCTTGGCATAGATGAATGAGCACTTCCAGCACTGCATCCATTTGTTGAAACATCTCAATTGGTATTCCATCAATTCCTAGAGCCTTGTTTTTTGCCAACACCTTCACTGCAGCTTGGACCTCTTCCTTTAGTACCATCTGTTCTTGATCATATGCTACCTCCTGAAATAGTTGAACGTCAACCGATCTTTTTGGTACAGTGACTGTGTGTTCCTTTTTTCGATGCTTCCTGTGTCATTTAATATTTTCCCTGCAGAGTCCTTCAATATTGCAACTCAAGGCTTAGATTTTTTCTTCAGTTCTTTAAACTTGAGAAATGCCAAACATGTTCTTCCCTTTTGGTTTTCTAACTCCAGGTATTTGCTCATGGTATTATAATACTTTACTTTGTCTTCTCAAGCCACCCTTTGAAATATTATGTTCAGCTCTTTTACTCCATCATTTCTTCCTTTTGCTTTAGCTACTTTACGTTCAAGAGCAAATTTCAGAGTCTCTTCTGACATCCATTTTGGTCTTTTCTTTCTTTCCTGTCTTCTTAATGACCTCTTGCTTTCTTTATATAGGATGTCCTTGATGCCATTCCACAACTCATCTGCTGTTCGGTCATTAGTATTCAACGTGTCAAATCATTCTTGAGATGTTCGCTAAATTCAGCTGGGAGATACTCAGGGTCATACTTTGGCTTTCATGGACTTGTTTTAATTTTCTGCAACTTCAACTTGAACTTGCATATGAGCAATTGATGGTCTGTTCCACAGTCAGCCCCTGGCCTCATTCTGACTGATGATATTGAGTTTTCTATCATTTCTTTCCACAGAGGTAGTCGATTTGATTCTTGTGTATTCCATCTGGTGAGAACCAAATGTATAGTTAGCGTTTATGTTGTTGAAAATGGGTATTTGCAGTGAATAAGTCGTTTGTCTTGCAAAATTCTATCATGTGATCTCCAGCTTCCTTTCTATCACAAAGGACATTTTTTTCCAAGTACCAATCCTTCTTCTTCGTTTCCAACTTTTGTATTTCAATGGCTAGTAATTATCAATGCATTTTGATTGCATGTTTGATCAATTTCATACTGCAGAAGTTGGTAAAAATCTTCAATTTCTTCATCTTTGGCCTTAGTAGTTGGTGCGTAAATTTGAATAATAGTCATGTTAACTGATCTTCCTTATATGCGTATGGTTATTATCTTATCACTGGCATTGTTGTACTTCAGGATAGATCTTGAAATGTTCTTTTCGAAGATGAGTGCATCGCCACTCCTCTTCAATTTGTCATATAGTCCAGCTTCTCTGATTATTTGTTCAGCATGTAGATTGAATAGCTACGGTGGAAGGATACAACCCTGACACACACCTTTCCTGATTTTAAACCATATAGTCAGTATTCCCTTGTTCTGTTTGAATGACTGTCTCTTGGTCTATGTACAGGTTTCATATGAGCACAATTAAGTGTTCTGTAATTCCCATTATTCACAATATTATCCATAATTTGTTATGAACCACGCAGTTGAATGTCATTGCATAGTCTGTTACACAATGGTAATTCAAATATCTTTTGTTGAACACAGTACTTGTCTTTTTCCCCTTAAATGTGCTTCTTTTCATGATTCCTACCACTTTTGATGATACTATTGTTTCTCTGGTCATCTGTCCAGGAAACTGACCTGTCGTATTTGTTCATTCTCTTCCCCCTCACATCTCATCAGTTATCATTAAATCTTCTCACTTCTATTTCCAAGACATTCCTTCAATTTCTGTTATGTTATTTCCATGACCACAGTCATATTTCAAGCCCTCATTTTCTCTCCCTGGGATTATTACAATATACTCAATATACTTAATAGCCTTCTAAGTGGTCCTTTAATAGATTTGAATTTCACTCTAGCATAATATATTTTTCTTGCCTCTCCAATGTGCCCAAAATGAAGCTTTGTTAAAGAAATAATAATTAATTTTAATGAATAGGTTCATTTCTGTGTTATTTATGAGTAAAAACAAAAGAAGAATATAAACCACATGTGTCAAATGATAGGGGATTAATTATATTATGGATTATATACTCAATTGAATATCATAAACACATTAAGAATGATGACACTTGTGAAGACTATGTAGCACGTGGGAATGTTCTGTGGTAGAATTTTCACCTTCTGTGCTGGAGACCTGGGTTCAATTCCCGATGAGTGTACCTTATGTGCAGCTACTACCTATCAGTCAGTGGAGACTTGCGTGTTGCTATGATGCTGAATAAGATTCAGCGGAGCTGTCAGAATAAGATGGACTAGGAATAAAGGCCTGATGTTCTACTTCTGAAAATCAGCCAATGAAAACCCTTTGGATCATGACATTCTAATCTGCAACCAGTCGTGGGGCTTGGCATGACCAGTGTTTCATTCCATTGTGCGTGGGTTTGCCATGAGTTGGGGCCTACTTGATTTCAGTTAACAACAAAAACATATATAGTATGATTGCCACCATACAAATACATGAATATGATAGCAGTGAAAGACAATTCAAAATAAAGGATAGGATTTTGATGAGTTGTAATATATTCTGTATAATTTTTATTGTGTATGTTAACAAATATTGCATCCATAATTTAAAGAAACAAATATATAAACCTTTGTTTGCAAGTCAAGTGAGTTGTTTGAAATATAATAGACTTTCCTTTCTAGAAGCAAAACAATAATTAATTGTTGTTGGATTCCCAAGCTAGTTCACAAAAACTGGTCACCTTAAAGAGGTTTTGGGATTCCTCTTGAACCAGACAGTCATTAGCCATTTCAGTCAAGTATAAGCTTCCAAAATAAAAGACTCTTCTTTAACAAAGTGTCACTTCATTCCAATGCTTACAGAGGTATGGAACAGATAAACAACTGATATCATACAGGAAGATTGTCACTTGTTCACATATAAGTGAAATCATCCTTCAATTCTGTAATTGAATTTTGTTGGAATTTCCAAGAGAATTTTCAAATAGTATGACAGGAAGCTTCATAATTTTAGTTTCTTCATAAATTATCTAGAAGTTGGATTGTATAATCCCTTGGCAAGGGGCTACACTCAATTTGATTAGGAGCAGTAATTATATCTGCCTAGCATGTCTTTATCAATTTGTGACCCGACAAATTTTACTCTTCCTTTTAAATCTAGTTTAGATACCAACTCCTCTCTTGAACTCTTACCTAACTTTCTGTGACAGAATTAGTTGTTACGCTCTCTCAGTTACACCTTGTCAATATTCATGTAACACGACTTAGCATTTTGTATTGTAATTAATCTGATTACATGTATATTTCTGTCCACTGACTATGAGCTTCTCAATAGAAGGAATTATGCCTTATTTATTGTTGGTCCCAGGTGTATCGTGTCATCAAAACAAGGTGAAAAGCACTCAACAAAATAGGAAAAGAAGGACAATTCCTCAATATGACAAAAGACGTTTATAAGAGCCTGCAACTAACATCATACTCAATGGAGAAAGACTGAGAGTTTTGCCCTTAAGATCAAGAACAAGACAGAGGTGCAAGCTCTCACCACTGCTATTCAATATTGTACTGGAAGTTATAGCCAGGAGAATTAAGCAGGAAAAAAAAAAAATAAAAGGCATCCATATTGGGACGGAAGACTTCATGTCTCTTTGCAGATGACATAATCCCATGTACAGAAGGCCCCAAAGAATCCACAAGAAAGCTACTAGAGTTAATAAATGAATTCAGCAAAGTGGCAGGATACAAAGAGAACCAACAAAAATCACTTGATTTTTATACAACAGCAGTGAACAAGCTGAAAAAGAAATTAAGGAAACAATCCCGTTTACAAAGAGCATCTAAAATAACAAAATACCTAGGAATATATTTAACCAAGGAAATGAAATACTTGCACATAAAAAACTACAAAACATTACTAAAAGAAATTAAAGATGACCTAAATGAACGGAAATAATCTCATGCTTATGGAATGAAAGACTCAGTACTATCAAGACGCCGATACTACTTAAAGCTATCTATATATTCAGTGCAATTCCCCTCAAAATTCCAACAGCTTTAGTTATAGAAATGGAAAAATCAATCTTCAAATTTATATGGAACTGCAAAGAGACCTGAATTGCCGAAGTAATCTTGAAAGAGAAGAGAGTTAGAAGACCCTCAATTCCCGGCGTCAGGACATATTACAAAGCTACAGTGATCAAAACAGTTTGTCAGCGTCATTAGCCATCAAAAAAAAAAAAAAAAAAACTCATTGCCGTTGAGTCAATTCCGACTCATAGCTGCCCTATAGGAAGAGTAGAACTGCCCAATAGGGTTTCCAAGGAACAGCTGGTGGATTCGAACTGCTGACCTTTTGGTTAGCAGCTGAGCTTTTAACCACTGCACCTCCAGGGCTCCCATTAGCCATCAGAGAAATGTAAATCAAAATCACAATGAGATATCACTTCACTTCCACTAGAATGGCTAAGGTAAAAAAAGAAAAAAAAAACAAACAGAAAATAACAAACGTTGGCGAGCATGTAGGGAAACTGGAACATGTATCCATCGCTGGTGGAAATGCAAAATTGTAGAGCTTTTGTGGAAAACAGTGTGGCAGTTCCTCAAAAACTTAAAAATAGAACAACAATACTACCCAGAAATTCCACTCTTAAGTATATACCCAAAAGACTTGAAAGTGGAGACTCAAAAAGAGACTTGTATAACAATATTCATTGCAGCACTGTTCATATTCACAATAATTCACAAATAAAATTTGGTACACACATACAATGGAATACTACTCAGCCTGTAGGAGAAATGAAGACTTGATACATACTACAGTATGAATGGAGCTTGAAGACATTATGCTGAATGAAATAAGCCAATCACAAAAGGACAAAAATTGTGTGACCTCACGTACATAAAAAGACAAGAAAAGGCAAACGTATAGAGACCAAAGTTTATTAGTGGTTACCAGGGGTGGGAGGGAGGGGGAAAAGAAGGGTTAAGGTTGATGGAAAAATCACATTGATTAAGGGTGGCGTTGCACAGTTGATTATTGTAAGTGCTGTCAATGAGTTGAACACCTGTAAAAAGTTGAATTGGCAAAATTGTTTGATAGATATACTTACAACTACCTAAAAATAAAAGATTAGCTGCTGAGGTTGCTTATGTACAACCAAACACCTCATGTGATTTGGTTCCTTGGTTTGGAGGTTTAGGGTCATGGTTTCATGCGACATCCCAGTTAATTGTCTTAATAATGTGTTTAGTGCTTCTATTCTACCTCCTAGTTGGTTTTGTAGTGCCTGGGATCTTAAAAACTTACAAGTGGCCATCCAAGACACAACAATTGGTCTCTATTCACCTGGAGCAACAGAGGAAGGAGAGTTAGGAATTGGAGGAGGATGTGTGGTTCATTGCCTCCATGAACAACAGTCTCCTTTGCCATAAGACTGGAAAAACTGGATGGTGTCCAGTTACCATTACTGAACATTTTGATCAAAAATTCCATAGAATAATACTCATCAAAATAGGGAAAATGCAGAACAGAATTTCAGATTCTTCTGGACTCTAGACTCTCTGGAGCCGTGGAGGCTGGATGAACCACTGAAACTATTGTTCTGAGATAATCTTTAAACCTTGAACCAAAAATATCCCCCTGAACAACAGTTTAGCTTAACTAGTAAAAAAATTCTTTTTTTAACTAGTAAAAAAGACTTGCCTTGTGCATTATACTCTTTTAAGAACTATCTATATGGGATCAAACTGACAACAGCAACTTGAAAGATTGGACTGGAATCTTATTGGACAGTGAGTTTATGTTAATGAGATAGGAACAACTCAGAAAAAGAGATGAGAATTGTTGCACAACTTTAAGAATGTAATCAATGTCACTAAATTGTACTTGTAGAAGCTGTTGAATTTGTGTATGTTCTGCTGTGTATATTCTCAACAACAAAAACAAAAATAAATAAAATTTAGAAAAAAAGTGAAATATTTAATAATGTTACTCCTAAAAAGGACTAACAATCTGGTACTGGTATAATGCTAGACATACAGAGCAATGGAATAGAATTGAGAGCCCAGAGTTAAATGCACACATCTACAGTCAACTGATCTTCATCAAGGGTGCTAAGTCCGTCAAATGGGAAAAAAATAACAGCCTCTTTAATAAATGGTTCTGGGACAACTGGATTTTCACATGCATAGTAATGAAGATAGACTGATACCTCTTACTACATACAAAAACTAGCTCAAAATGGATCAAAAACCTAAATGTACTACGTACAACAATAAAAGTCTTAGAAGAAAATGTTGAGGTATTGCTTGAAGACCTAGTTCTCAACAATGGATTCTTGGACATGACACCAAAAACGTGGACAACAAAAGACAAAATAGATAAATGAGATCTCATCAAAATTAAAGACTTGTTTATCAAAGAAATTTGTTAACAAAGTGAAAAGAAAACCGACAGACTAGGAGAAAATTTTTGTGAACTATCTAACAGACAAAGGTCTCATTTCCAGCATATATAAAGTACTCCTACAACTTAACAAGAAAAAGATAAACAATCCAGTCAAAACAATGGGCAAAGGATTGGAATAGACATTTCACTAAAGAGGATATTCAAATGGTCAATAAACACATGAAAAGATGCTCAACTTCTTTAACCGTCCGACAGATGCAAATCAAAACCACAGTGACATCATTTTACTCTCACTGGAATGGATAAGATTTTAAAAAAGGAAAATAAAAAATATTGACAAGGATGTCAAGAAATTAGAACCCTTATCCATTGCTGTTGAGAATGCAAAATGGTACAGCCGCTGTGGAAAACAGTGTGGTGGTTCCTCAAATATCTAAAAATAGAGCTACCATGTGACCCAGCATGATTCTCAGTGGTTTGCAGATATATGCAATCATACTCCATTTTGTGGTCTGATGTGAGAAGCCAATCAGTTGAAACGGGAGTTTCCTTAAGGATGTGGCCTGTATCCAATATATGTGGACATTCTGGCAAAGCTCACCCACTCTCGATTCTACATCCGACTTGTCATCCTCTGATCCGCAGTTCTTGGGATGTGAGCCAGCAGCCTGTTGTCTGACCTGCTGATTATGAGTTCCTCAGTCTCTGTAACCACACGAGTCAGGAGATCCCTCCATCCTGATGCCTGACCCACAGATTTGGGACTTGCCAGTCTCCACAACTGTGTGAACTATTTCCTTGAAATAAATCTCCATCTGCCTTTCTCTCTCTCTCTCTCTCTATATATATATATATGCTCTGGTTTTGTTCCTCTTGAGAACCCAGCCTAAGACAATGGGTAAATTTTGTTTTGTGAAACTTGACTATAGTGAGTGAGTTTGTGTGTATGTGTGTATGTACTGGGTCATCATGTAAAATAAATTTCTTACTGGGTATTATAATAAAATATTTTAAATCTACTCTTCTGGATCATGGTAAATTCAACAAGAAGCCCCTTGTGGGAAACCTGTCTGAAAAATTGGCCAACCTTCCAAGGGTGATTGACACTTCATTGCTAAACAATACACTATACTCATATGAAACTGAAATACAAAGCAAACAAACACATAATAAGACTAAATCCATGTTTGTTAAATGAAAATTAATGAATCCTCAACATGCTGAGCCAGCAGAATAGATCAAGTAACCTGAACAGAAAAGAGAACAATCAAAAGAGATTATTAATATTATGGCTTTTTTAAAAACTAAGACTAGACTCCAGGTTTGCTAGTCTAAAGTAGTACTCTTCCCACTCCACCTGGAGTTTTCAAACTTTATTCTTCTCAGAACTAGAGGATTGTAGAAATATCTCAGAGATTGTTATAGGGAGAGAAAGGAGGATGATAAAGTGGAGTTTTGGGGTTTCTAACCTATTGCAGTCAGGGAGATTTGCCTATGATGACTGTTACGGATAGAATTATGTCCTCCCAAAATATGTGTCAACTTGGCTAGGCCATGATTCCCTGTACTGTGTGGTTGGCCACCATTTTGTGATCTGATGTGATTATCCTATGTGTTGTAAATCCTAATCTCCATTATGTTAATGAGGCAAGATTAGAGGCAGTTATGTTAATGAGGCAGGACTCAATCTACGAGATTAGGTTGTATCCTGAGTCAATCTCTTTTGAGATATGAAAGAGAAAATCAAGCAGACAGGAGAGGGACCTCCTACCACCAAGAAAGCAGAGCCAGGAGCAGAGCATGTCCTTTGGACTTGGGGTCCCTGTGCTGAGACACTCCTAGACCTAGATTGATGACAAGGACCTTCTCTCTGGGACGACAGAGAGAGAAATTCTTCCACTGGAGCTTGTGCCCTGAATTCGGACTTCTAGCCTCCTAAAATGTGAGAGAATAAATGTCTCTTTGTTAAAGCCATCCACATATGGTATTTCTGTTGTAGCAGCACTAGATAACTAAGACAATGACTGTTTTATATTTTGAGATTTTACACACTATTTTTTAAACCACTTCAATAAATCTTGTAGCTTCCCTACACTCACTACTCTAATTAGACAGGACTGAAAACTTTAATAACTATAGTCCCTGTAATGTATACTATTCTCCTACTGAGCTATGCACTTACAATCTAAAAGCCCCAAACCCTTTTCTCATTTGAAATTAACCTTTAATGAATAATAGAAACATGAAAACATTAGCCTCAGTAAGATGCCCTCAAGGAACCTGGATATAATTTATCTTAAAACCATCCTCACATGCACATCAAAAGCTCAAATTAGTTCTTAAATATAAAGATTTACACTATGGTAAAAATATAAAATATATTCCTTTTCCAGCCCATAGTACATTATTTCACCTGCTTCTATTAGCCCCCTTCAAGCTAGTATGCCCTTTTTACTCTTATATTTCTAGACCGAACCCTATCTTTCCATTAAATCTCTCTTCCTATGGCACCCTACTCTACCCACAACACATATGTACCCTTGATCATTTTATAATTCCTGCACATTTTCTCCAACCTCATTATGTCTTTTCTCAGGGGGCAGGGACTGAAAGGGCAAAATAAGTGTGGACACACCATAATTTTATAGTAGACTAGGATAATGTTTCCATTTTGATTCCCAGCATCCTTTCTGATGCTGCCCAGCATTTTGCTGACCTTTTTGAACTTCCACTGTGAGCTTCACTTTTGAAGGATCAACAAAGCTACCACAGCAAAAGATCTTGCTTGATTTCATCAAAATTTTGCTTGTTCATCTAGACCCAATTTTGATTAAAACAAAATAAAATAAAAATCTTTCAGATTTTTTCTCGGATCCAAGAATGGGATAAGAGTTGTTGTCTGTCGGATTTTAAAAGAGAGAGAAAAATCACCACCCTACAGTGAGGACTTTTTACAAAATAGAACTAAACGAATATCATATTATATTTTTGTTGGCTAAGAAGATAGCATAACACTTAAGGTTTGTTAGTGACAACTGTAACCATATTAGTGAGGAGCACTGGTGGTGTAGTGGTTAAAGAGTTCCGCTGCTAACCAAAAGGTCAGCAGTTCGAATTCACCAGCGGCTCCTTGGAAACCCTATGGGACAGTTCTGCTCTGTCCTATAGCGTCATTATGAGTTGGAATCGACTCGACAGCCATGGCATATTAGTGAGGTCATACAATATTTATCTTTTTGTGATTGACTTTTTTTCGCTCAGCATAATGTTTTTAAGGTCCATGCATGTTGTGGCATGTATCAGGACTTCATTTCTCTTTATGGCAGAGTAATATTCCATTGTAGTATTCCACATCTTGTTTATCTATTCCCATGTTGATGAACATTTAGGTTGTTTCCACCTTTTGGCTATTGTGAATTGTGCTGCAACAAACATTGGTGTACATGTGTCTATTAACCTTGCTGCCTTTACATCTCTTGGCTATATACCTAAAAGTGAGATTGCTGGGTCATATGGTAGCTCTATTTTTAACTTTTTTAGGAACCATCAAACCGTTTTTCACAGTGATTGTACCATTTTGCATTCCCATCAACAATGGATAAGTGTTCCGATTTCTCTGCATCCTCACCAACATTTGTTAAATTCCTTTTTTTTTTATCTTAGCCATCCTAGTTGGAGGGAAGTTGTATCTCATTGTGGTTTTGATTTGCATCTCCCTAATGGCTAATGGCAGTGAACATTTCTTCACGTGCTTATTGACTATTTATATATCCTCTGTTGATGATTACTTTGACCTGTAAATGTAGTATAAATGGCTAGAAATGTGGTTGGGTCCACAATCAATGCCCACAGAAGCAGCAGTGAAGAAATAAATGACACATTGCATTGGGCAAATCTGCTGCAAAAGACCTCTTTAAAATGTTCAAAAGAAAAGATGTCACTTTGAGAACTAAGGTGTACCTCACCCAAGCAACGGTATTTTCAATCACCTCATATGCATGTGAAAGCTGGGCAATGAATAAGCCTGAAGAAAAATTGGTGCGTTTGAATTACGGTGTTTATAAAGAATATTGAATATACCATGGATGGCCAGAACTAACAAGTCTGTCTTGGAAGAAGTACAGCCAGGATGTTCCTTAGAAGCAAGGATAATGAGACTTTGTCTTATGTACTTTGCACATGTTATCAGGAAGGGTTAGTCCCTGGAGAAGGACATCATGCTTGGTAAAGAAGAAAGTCTATGGAAAAGAGGAGACCCTTGATGAGATGGAGTGACACAGTGGCTGCAACAATGGGCTCAAACATAGCAGGATTGTGAGCATGGCACAGAACCAGGCAGTGTTTTGATCTTTTGTACATAAGGTCACTATGAGTCAGAACCAAGTCAACAGCACCTAAAAACTACAACACAGAGGTATATAATAGATAGGGTACAATATGAACTGCTGTAAAAAAAAGCCAAAAATATGGTGGTTTAAATGAAATAGAACTTTATTTCTCTGTCACATAGCAGTCCAGAGGTAGGTGGTATGGGCTGATAGGTTTTCTCTGCCATAGTTAAAACATAGATTCCATCTTGTAGTTCAAAGTGGTTCTTCTAGTTTTTGCTATACTATTCACAGTCCAGCCAGTAAGAAAGAGAGAATGGGGGAAAGTGAATACACGCCCATTTAGTTTAAGATCATTACCCAGAAAGGGTACATATGACTCCCATTCATATCTCATTGACCAGAAATTAGTCATATGGCCACTCCTAGCTGCAAGGGAGGCTAGGAAATGTAGTTTCTATCTAGGCAGTTATGTGCCCAGCTAAGTCTATTATAATAGGCAGTGTTGTTGTTGTGTGCCATCAAGTGGATTCCAACTCATAGCGATGCTTAGGACAGAGTAGAATTGTCCCATAGGGTTTCCTAGGCTGAAATCTTTATGAGAGCAGATCACCAGGTCTTTTCTCCCACAGAGTGGCTGGTGGGTTCACTCCTACCTTTTGGTAGGCAGCAGAGGGGTTAACCATTGTGCCACCAGGGCTTCTTATTATAATAGGTAGGAGAGAAGAAAGGATAATGGTGAACGACTAGCAGTCTCTGACACAATGTCTTCTACTCTTCTTACGATTTTGGCCGACCTTTTGGTTTGCAGCCAAGCTCTTAACTACTGCGTCACCAGGGCTCCAAAGTAAAGATAGGATCATAAAATAAGTTAGGAATGTCTGATTTTTTATTTTCTGAGAGAGAATGCTTAATATGGAGTTATCTTGGAATAATTTTTAAAATTCTCAGTAAAGCCAACTGTGTCTGCTGTTGTGGTTTAAGGGAGATATTTAGCTATTGAGTCTATCATTTTGTTATGAAATTATAAGAGTTCTTTTTCTTTTAAGAATTTCATTGTTTTAGCTCTTACATTTAGGTCTAATTTGAGTTAATTTTTGTGGATGATGTAAGGTAGAGGTCCGACTTCATTCTTTTGAATATGGATACGCAGTTGTTGGTACCATTTGTTGAAAAGTATATTCTTCCCCCCATTTAATAGTCTTGGTACCCTTGTAAAAAATCAACTGAGAATAAATGTTTATTTCTGGACTCTAGATTGTATTCCATTGTTCTATATATCTATCCTTATGCCAGTACCACATTATCTTGGTTACTGTAACTTTGTAGTATGTTTTTAAATCAAGAAGTGGAAGTCCTCCAATGTTGTAATGTTTGAAGATTGTGTCATGGATTGAATAGTGTCCCCAAAAAATGTATGTCAACTTGGTTGGGCTGTGATTCCCAGTATTGTGTGACTGTCCACCATTTTGTCATCTGATGTGGTTTTCCTATGTGTTGTAAATCCTACCTCTATGATGTTAATGAAGTAAGATTAGTGGCAGTTATGTTAACGAGGCAGAACTCAATCTACAAGATTAGGTTGTGTCTTAAGTCAATCTTTTTTGAGATATATAAGAGAGAAAAAAGTGGAGAGACATGGGGACCTCATACCACCAAGAAACAAGAGCCAGGAAAATAGTGTGTCCTTTGGATCTGGGGTCTCTGCTTTGAGAAGCTCCTTGACCAGGAATATTGATGACAAGGACCTTCCTCCAGAGCTGACAGAGAGAGAAAGCCTTCCCCTGGAGCTAGCACCCTGAATTTGGACTTCTAGCCTCCTAGACAGGGAGAGAATAAATTTCTCTTTGTTAAATCCATCCACTATGTCATTTCTGTTATAGCAGCACTAGATAACAAACACAGATTGTTTTGAGTACTTTAGGTCCCTTGCATTTCCATATGAATTTAAGGATTATCTTTACAATTTCTGCAAAAAGAGAGTTGAGATTTTGGTAGGGATTACATTGAATATGTATATCATAGCTTGATAATTTGTGTTCTTTCTTTTATATCTTTGAGCATTTCTAATAGACTCTTTTTAATTTCCTTTATAGAAGATTGCTCTATTATTTCCATTTCCTTGGAGGCAAGATTCTTGCATTTGTTAAGATTGTTTGCTGTCTTTCATAATGTTAATTGCCCTTGTGGACTTTGGGATTTTAGTTAATAGGCTCAATTTTAATAGTAGTTTTCTTTCTGTATGTCTTTGTGTGTGTGTGTATGTTTCCTTTCTAGAAGCCAACACTCCAAATTTAATGATGTGACAGTTATGATTCCCAAGCCCACTTAAGTTACTATTTCAGAACCAGGCTTTGTGATAGCAGCTAAGCGTTTTCATCCTATAGTCGTATCACAGGCAGCTTGTCCACGTCAGCTTGTGTCTTAGTCATCTAGTGCTGCTGTAACAGAAATACCACGAGTGGATGGTTTTAACAAAGAGAAGTTCATTTCCTCACAGTTAAAGTAGGCTAAAAGTCCAAATTCAGGGCTTCAGCTCCAGGGGAAGGCTTTTTCTCTCTGTCGGCCTTCTTCTCTTTAGTGATCCCCCAGACTAGGAGCTTCCTGCGCAGGGACCCCAGTCCAAAGGATACGCTCTGCTCCCGGCACTGCCTTCTTGATAGTATAAGGTCCCCCTGTCTCTCTGCTCGCTTCTCTCTTTTATATCTCCAGAGATTGCCTCAGGACACAATCCAGTCTTGTAGATCCAGTCCAGCCTTACTAACACAACTGCCACCCATCCTCCGTCATTAACATCATAGAGGCAGGTTTACAACATATAGGAAAATTACACAGTACCAGGAATCATGGCCCAGCCAAACTGGCATACATATTTTTGGGGGACATAATTCAAACCATGACAGCTTGCTTGACTGTTTCTGCTTACACCCACCACCCTAGGTAAGAGTGCATTATTGGCTCTGGCTCCAGGTTGCAGTTGAAGCTTTTTTATTCTTTGTTTACATATGTATGATCCTTACTCCATCTCATCTTTGGGGGACTTCTGCTCCTCATGTATGGCCTTTGTCATGCATGCCATTGCTCTTTTGGAATTGGAATTAAGGCCACTCCTGCCTGATTCTGTTCCTGGAGCCTAGTAAGAACCTTCTTCAAATCCCTATTTCTTACAGATTGACAGGGTCATTTCTGGTTCATGGGGATGATTACCTAATTTTTTGAGCATGGATTTCTTTTTAATTACTTAAAAACAATTTATCTATCATTGTTCTGTGTTGGGAGTAGTGGAGTGTGAGCCTCCATATGAACTCTCAAGACCGTCTTGACTGAATATTTCCTTCATGATATTTAGATAAATGATAACAGGTATTTATGGAACAACACTTATGACAGTATAGTACTTTTGTAAAGTTATACATGCAATCTCATACACATACATGTGAGTACCTGTTAGCCAGTTGCAGTCTGCCCTTTCCCCACTCCATGAATTCAAAAACTTTCTCCAAAATGATCTTAAAAAATTATACATTAGGTAAATATTATTGAAGATGAATTCTCCAAGCTATCTGTATCACTTCTATAAGCCCCATTACAGGACACTCAAAATGTTTTTCTAGTCAACCTGGAATATATTTTCTAATGTTCATTCATTTAGAGCACTTACTCTTCAACTAGGTGCAATTTCTTTAATCTAGACTGGTAAACTGGGTTTCAGTGAAGTCTCCAGTTTTGAAACTGAGCTCCTTTGCAAGCATCATCTCCTATTAATTCACTGTTTATGGTTTATAAGATCCTGAGCCTGACCCAGAGTGCCCCAGCGTCCACTTTATGCTTTGACATTACATTTCCAGCAAACGATTGCAGAAAAGCTTCTCAGATTTTCCAGAAATAATTGGACCTACTACTTGTATATTTATTGCTCTGTGATATAAAGGGCACTAGAAGTGAGTTTGGCCTAGCCGTTAGACAAGGAGAAGAGCACATTCTCTGCCTTGCTTTCTGGTGCTGTGCCTGCAATCTAACTTGAAGTCTCTTAACTATGAGGCTTATTTTTCTGATGGCAGTCATTTTTAATGAGCAAAATTTTCCTGCAACCATGACATTTACTTTCTCATTAACCATAACCATTTGGCTTATGATTTAAATCATTACAACAGTAGCTCATATGCAACTCCTGGCTTCCTCTTATTGTTGTTTACCGCTCCATTGGTGTGTCGTCATTTTGCAACCATTGGCCACATCCACAGCAGCTACAAAATTAAAAGCTCTGGCAAAAATAAAATAGACTACTGTTACTGTTGAATTACTTCAATATACAAATCTCAAAATAAACCAAACACTCAGGCAATTTAATCAGGTATTCCTCAAATTACAATGGAATCAGCATAATCTTCTTTCATCATCAATGATAATTTATTTCACTTGAAATTTTTTGATTAAAAAAACATAAGCTTACTTCACAAGATCCTATTTTTCAGTATCTGAAACTCAGAGGGCATTTGTCATAGCCAAATGAGTTAAAAGTAGTGACAAGATCAAGCCATAACACTTTATACCGAACTTCTGTTAATTCATTTATTATACTTTACATCTGCTGTTTTAACCAGAGGAGTGTTATGTGAAAAACAACAATAATTATACAATCATATGATATTGATTATAAATTATAATTCCAGAATCTTGTGACTTAGTGTAGTTAAAAATCTATTTTCAGATGTTTCAGTTCAGGCTCTGATGTTCTGAAGAGGCCAATATAAATTTGACTTTTAATTATGGCTCTGTCAAGACCTAAACATGGAGTTAAATTACAGCGTACTAGCTTGGAAAATTATGAAACATTGCAGTACTTAGACAAATGAGAAATAACGTTCAAATTATACAGCTCTGCACTTAGTGCTCCTCTTTTTCTCTTTGTCGTCATTTTAGTTGCTTGCATCAATCTCATTTCTCTTCATCACTAACCCAGTATTACTTTCTGTGACCTATCCATTTTTGAGTTAACTCTCCCTCAAACTATTACTGTTTCATATATTTTTTCCATAATCTTACAGTATATTCCATAGTACACCTGTCTGGTGACCTGATTTTTACCAATACCTTAATATCTCATTATTGAAAGTCAGATCTCTTTTTTAAAAATAACTTTCATGACACATCTCTTAACTACTTCATGCCTTTCGTTTCTTTTTTTTTTCTAGTCTCAAGCTTTAGTTCATCCATCATATTAACTCACACTGTGTCTTTACATTCATTTTAATTGCATTGTTTCTCTTACACAGAAATATTTTCATCATGTATTAGCCATCTGCATTTCTACTTCTGTGGATTGCCAGTTGAGAGCATCAACTTTGGAAATATCTCTCTAGGTTTGAATCCCAGATTTATCATTTACTGGCTGTATGACCTTGGGAAAATTAATCTGTGCTTCAGCTTCTTTAATCCTAAAATATGGATAATGAGGATAATACTTGTGCCAACATCATAGGGGTGTTATGATGTGTACATGACTTCATATATCACTCATGATAGTATTATATAAGTTTTATCATCATCATCATCATATTTTCTGTTAGATCATTGGTCTTTTTCATTTGTATGCAAAAAATGTTGATATAGCTTGAGATTAAACTTTATTCTTTGATATAAGTCTTTCATTCTGTGTGTTGAGTTTTTGTTTTGTTTTTAAATCTTTGCTTCTGGTGTTACTCACCAAATATAATTTATTGCTTTTCATTTAGTTAAATTTGTTATTTATTTCCTTTATCAGCTATAAGTTTTATGTCTTGCTTTGTAAGGCCTCCTTCATTCTAGTAATATTTTTCTAGTACTTTTAATAGCTGTACATTTATATCTTTAATCCAGCAGTTATCTATTTTTAGGCATTGTGTGATTTAGTATTCTAAGTTAATGTTTTGTTCCTATGTGACAATTCAATTTTCCTAACACTTAAACAGATTATCCTTATATAGTTCCTAAGTTCTGTGGAACTACTTTTCATATATGAGACTTTCTGCTCCATTCCAACAAGTATGCTCTGCCATGTTATGGAAGTATCTTTTTATTCCTAGTGTAGTAAATGTTTTATAAAAAAGAAGTCTTGAATTTGATCAAATGGTTTTTTGGAAATCTATTGATAGCATCATATTTTCTCCATTAAATATATTTATGTAGTTTTCACATTGGTGCTTTGACCAATGTTGGCCCACTCTAAGATTTTTGCATGATTGTCTTCAGTTCCAGTCTTGTCAGAGTGTGAGGTTCTCCCTTCATGATCCCATCCACTGTAAGTTTTCCCCTGCTTACAAAGGTCTACAACTGTTTCTAGAGGTATGAGTCAGTGAAGAGTCCACAGTCTAGGACAATTCATTCTCCATAATCAAGGAGTCTTTCCACTCTGCTCTGTGATTCCCTCACACTAGTAGATTCCATCACAATTCTATCTTCTCTCTCCCCTTCCCCAAGTCTAACAGCAAACTAACTAGCTCTGAAAGCATGCGCGAGAAAATCTTCATTTAATATTTAGGTGATCTAGTCCCTTTTAGGAAACCCTGGTGGTGCAGTGGTTAAGAGATATGGCTGGTAACCAAAAGGTCGGCAGTTCGAATCCACCAGGTGTTCCTTGGAAACCCTATAGGGCAGTTCTACTCTGTCCTATAGGGTCACTATGAGTTGGTATCGACTAGAAGGCAACGGGTTTGGTTTTTGATTTAGTCCTTTTTAATCTTTGTTTCTGCTTCACTGAAGGCCAGGAAAGCAAAAATAGCCCGTGAGATATTGTTGACAGAAAGGAGGGGCAGAAAAATACACAGAAAATAACCAGGTTGATACTTGGTGATTTAATCCTGTCACAGAATGAATTACATTAGTAGATTTACTAATATTGGCTTTCTTATTAAACATGGTGAATTGAACACAGGCATTTATATTTATACCCTCTCAATGCACCACTGCAGTGATAACAAAGAAAGCGATGTAAACACACAAGGACAAAAAAAAGAAAAAAACAGGCTAGGAGATGATGACAGATTAGAAATCAACGATTTAGAAACTAGGAAGCAAATGGAGTAGTGACAATTTACTTTGATGACTTTAGAAAGCTTTAACTTAAGCCTGCAGGGGAAGCCAGCAAACAGCAAACAATTTCCCTTACAGAGGGCATAAATAGCCTTTTGTGGCTATTGGAAGGCAGGAGTACACGCCTATACGGAAAGCAAGGGTGAAAATAAGAAAATTAGCTGAAAGTCTTCAAAAGTAACATCTGGATCACCATTTTCCTCTCTAACTCCTTGTAGGCAGACTTTCCTCCAAAACTTACCGATTCCCAAAAGAGTTCGTGAGGTTGTTTGTTTGTACATGTTGAAGTCAGGCAAGCTCTGGACTTTAGGAACCAAGAACATGTTGTGTATGTCCCATGACATAATAACAAGAGTTATAAAAATCGGTTTGTCTAGTTATTGGTGATGCTGAGTCTGACTGCTTGTTGTCTCCCATATTTCTCAATTGTAAAAGTACCTTTTCTCTTTGTAGTTTCTCAAATTACTTCTTCATTCTCTGTGTTTATGTTATAAATTTGAAATACAATTAAGTTCATTTCTTCCAAGTATATTAATCAATTTTATATGTTTTAAAAATTATCATTATTAATTTTAATTTTTTTATTGTATATTAGATGAAGGTTTACAGAACAAACTAGTTTCTCATTAAACACTTAGTACACATATTGTTTTATGACATTGGTTAACAACCCCACGACATATCAACACTCTCCCTTCTCGATCTTGGGTTCCCTATTACCAGCTTTCCTGTCCCCTCCTGACTTCTAGTCCTTGCCCCTGGGCTGGTGTGCCCCTTTAGTCTCATTTTGTTTTATGGGCCTGTCTAATCTTTGGCTGAAGGGCAAACCTCAGGAGTGAATATATTACTGAGCTAAAAATGTGTCCAGAGGTCATACTCTCAGGGTTTCTCCAGTTTCTGTCAGGCCAGTAAGTCAGGTCTTTTTTTGTGAGTTAGAATTTTGTTTTACATTTTTCTCCAGCTTTATCCGGGACCCGCTATTGTGATCCCTGTCAGAGTAGTCAGTGGTGGTAGTTGGGCACCATCTACTTGTACTGGACTCAGTCTGGTGGAGGCTGTGGTAGATGTAGTCCATTAATCCTTTGGACTAATCTTGCCCTTCTGTCTTTAGTTTTCTTTTTTTAATTGTACTTTAGATGAAGGTTTACAGAACAAATAGTTTCTCATTAAACAGTTAGTACACATATTGCCCTATCACAATGGTTAACAACTGCACGACATGTCAACACTGTCCCTTCTCAACATTGGGTTCCCAATTACCAGCTTTCCTGTCCGCTCCTGCCTTCTAGTCTTTGTCCCTGGACTGTTGTGCCCCATTAGTCTTGTTTTGTTTTATGGGGATGTCTAATCTTTGGCTGAAGGGTGAACTTGAGGAGTGACTTCATTACTGAGCTAAAAGAGTGTCTGGAGGCCATACTCTTGGGGTTTCTCTAGTCTCTGTCAGGCAAATAAGTCTGATCTTTTTCTGTGAGTTAGAATTTTGTTCTACATTTTTCTCCAGCTCTGTCCGGGACCTTCTGCTGTGATCTTGGTCAGAGCAGTCAGTGGTGGTAGCTGAGCACCATCTAGTTGTACTGGACTCAGTCTGGTGGAGGCCGTGGTAGTTGTGGTCCATTAGTCCTTTGGACTAATCTTTTCCTTGTATCCTGTTCTCTTCATTCTCCCTTGTTCCCAAAGAGGGAGACGAGTGGAGTATCTTAGATGGCTGCTCACAGCCTTTTAAGACCCCAGACGCTACTCACCAAAGTAGAACGTAGAACATTTTCTTTATAAAGTATGTTACGCCAATTAAGCTAGATGTTCCCGGAGACCATGGTCCCCACAGCCCTCCACCCAGCAATTCAGTCCCTCAGGGAGTTTGCATGTGTCTCTGGAGCTTCCATGACCTTGCCCTGGGCAAGTTGTGCTGACTTCCTCAGTATTGTGTACTGTCTTATCCTTCAACAAAGTCACCACTTATCAAAGTTACCATGTATTAATATTGTCTAGTTAGTGTTTTTCCCTCTTCACCCCTCCCCTACCTTGTAACCATCAAAGACTGTTTCTTTCTGTGTGTAAACCTTTTCATGAGTTTTTATAGTAGTGGTCTCATACAATATTTGTCCTTTTCTGATTGACTTATTTCACTCAGCCCTCCAGATTCATCCATGTTATGAGATGCTTCACAGATTCATCATTGTTCTTTATCGTTGCATAATACTCCATTGTGTGTATGTACCATAGTCTGTTTATCCATTCATCTGCTGATGGGCCTCTAGGTTGTTTCCATATTTTGCTATTGTGAACAATGGTGCAATGAACATAGGTGTGCATATGTCTATTTGTGTGATGTCTCTTATTTTTCTAGGATATATTCCTAGGAGTGGGATTTCTGGATCGTATGGTATTTCTATTTCTAGTTTTCTAAGGGAGCGCCATATCATTTTCCAAAATGGTTGTATCATTATGCATTCCCATCAGCAACGCATAAGAGTTCCCATCTCCCCGCAATCTCTCCAACATTTGTTATTTCCAGTGTTTTAGATTCGTGCCAGTAGTGCCAGGATGAGATGGTTTCTCATTGTGGTTTTAATTTGCATTTCTCTAATGACTACTGACCACAAACATTTTGTCATGTCTCTGTTGGCCGCTTGAATGTCTTCTTTGGTGAAGTGTCTGTTCATTTCCTTTGCCCATTTTTTAATTGGATTATTTGTCTTTTTGTGGTAGAGGTACGGGATTCTTCTGTAGATTTTAGAGATTAGATCTTTGTCACATTTGTCATAGCCAAAAAATTTTCCCAGTCTGTAGGTTCTCTTTTTACTCTTTTGGTAAAGCTTTTTGACAAGCATAAGTGTTTAATTTTTAGAAGATCCCAGTTATCTAGCTTATCTTCTGGAGTTTGTGTGTTGTTAGTTATGGTTGGTATCCTGTTAATGCCATATATTAGGGCTTCTAGCGTTGACTCTATTTTTTCTTCTGTGATCTTGATAATTTTTGGATTTATATTTAGGTCTTTGATCAATTTTGTATTAGTTTTTGTGTACGGTGTGAAGTATGGGTCCTGTTTCATTATTTTTTTGCAGATGCACATCCAGTTTTACCAGCATCATTTGTTAAAAAGACTGCCTTTTCCCCTATTTGATGGACTTGTGGCCCTTGTCGAAGATCAAGTGACCATAGGTGGATGGATGTTTTGACTACTGTAGTTGTATAGAAGGTTCTGAGGTCAGACAGTGTGAGTCCTCCTACTTTATTCTTCTTCAATAGTGCTTTACTTACGTGGGGCTTCTTCCCTTTCCATAGAAAGTTAATGATTAATTTTTCCATCTCTTCAAAGAATGTTGTTGGTGTTTGGATCGAGATTGCATTGTATTTGTAAATTGCTTTGGTTAGAATTGTCATTTTCACAATGTTGAGTCTACCTATCCACGAGCATGGTATGACTTTCCATTTATGTAGATCTCTTTTGTTTTCTTGCAGTAGTGTTTTGTAGTTTTATTTGTGTTGGTCTTTTTCATCCCTGGTTAGGTTTATTATTAAGTTTTTTTTGGGGGGGGCTATTATAAATTGTATTATTTTTATGATCTCCTTTTCATTGTTCTCTTTATAAGTGTTTAGGAATCCATTTGATTTTTGTGTGTTTAGCTTGTACCCTGTTACTCTGCTGAAACTTTCTGTTAATTCCAGTAGTTTTCTCGTGGAGACTTTTGGGTTTTCTATGTATAGTATCATATCATCCGCAAACAGGGACAGTTTTACTTCTTCCATACCAATTTGGATGCCCTTTATTTCTTTTTCTTTCCTTATTGCTCTAGTTAGGACTTCCAGCACAATGTTAAATAGGAGTGGTGATAAAGGGCATCCTTGCTTGTTCCTGTTCTCAAGGGGAATGTTTTCAGCCTCTCTCCATTAAGAATGATGATGGCTGTTGGTTTTGCATAGATGCTCTTTATTATGTTGAGAAATTTCCCTTGTATACCTACTTTATTGAGAGTTTTTATCAGGAGTGGGTGTTGGACTTTGTCAAATGCCTTTTCTGCATCACTTGAGATGATCATGTGATTCTTTTCTTTCTTGTTAGTTATATGGTGGATTACATTGATTGATTTTCTAATGTTGAACTATCTTGCATATCTGGTATGAATCCTACTTGGTTGTGGTGTAATTTTTTTTTTTTTTTGGTATGATGCTGAATTCTATTGGCTAGAATTTTGTTGAGAATTTTTGAATCTGTATTCAAGAGAGATACTAGTCTGTAATTTTATTTTTTTGTCATGTCTTTGCCTGGTTTTGGTGTCAGGGTTATGCTGACTTCCTAGAAGGAATTTGGAAGTATCGCTTCCATTTGTATGTTCTGAAATAGTTTAAGTAGTACTGGTATAAGTTCTTCTCTGAATTTTGGTAGAATTCTGCAGTGAAGCCATCTGGTCCAGGGTTTTTTTGTTGGTAGTTTTTTTTATTATTATTACTTTTTCCATCTCTTCTCTTGTTATGCATCTGTTCAGATTTTCAACATCATTTTTTGTTCGTTTGTGTTGCGAGTGTGTTTCTAGAAATTTGTGTATTTCCTCTAGGTTTTCAAACTTGTTGGAATATAGTTTTTCATAATACTCTGTTATAATCCTCTTTATTTCAGTTGGGTTTGTTGTAATGTCCCCCATTTCATTTCTTATTTGAGTTATTTGTGTCCTCAACTTTTTTCTATTGTCAGTCTGGTCAGGGGTTTGTCAATTTTGTTGATACTTTCAAAGAACGAACTTTTGGTTTTGTTGATTCTTTCTATTGTTTTTCTATTCTCTATTTCATTCATTTCTGCTCTGATCTTTATTACTTCCTTTTTCTAGTGTCTGTGAGCTTCTTTTGCTGTTCTCTTTGTATTTGTTTGAGTTGTGTAGCTAATATTTTGATTTTTACCTTTCTTCTTTTTTAAAAAATTTTATTGTTGCAGTTAAAGTGAAAGTTTATATTTCAAGTTAGTCTCTCAGACAAAAATTTATATATACAGTATTATGTGAGCCTAATTGCGCTCCCTATACTGTGACTGCACACTCTTCCTTTCCACCCCTGATTTCCATGTCCATTCAGCCAGCTCCTAACCCTCTCGCCTTCTCATCTCACCTCCGGACAGAAGCTGCCCATTTAGTCTCATGTATCTACTTGAGTTAAGAAGCACTCTTCATGAGTATCATTTTATGTCAAACACTCCAGTCCAATCTTTGTCTGAAGACTTGGCCTCAGGAATTATTTTAGTTCTCAGTGGACAAAGATTCCAGGGACCATGCTTTTTGGGGTTCCTCCAGTCTCAGTCAGACCATGAAGTCTGGTCTTTTTACTAGAATTTGAGTTCTGTATCCCACTTTTCGCCTGCTCCATCAGGGACTCTCTGTTGTGTCCCCTGTCAGGGTAGTCATTGGTGGTAGCCAGGCACCGTCTAGTTCTTCTGGTCTCAGGCTAATGAAGTCTCTGGTTTACGTGGCCCTTTTTGTCTCTTGGGCTAACACTCTCCTTGTGTCTTTGGTGTTCTTCATTCTCCTTTACTCCCTGAAGCTAGGACAAATGGATGCATCTTAGACGGGCACTTGCTAGCTTTTAAGACCTCAGACTCCACTCACCAAAGTGGGATGCAGAACATTTTCTTAATAAACTTTATCATGCCAATCAATTGACCTTGATGTCCCCTGAAAGCATGGTCTCCAGACCCCCACCCCTGCTACTCTGTCTCTCGAAGTGTTTGATTGAATTCAGGAAACTTCTTAGCTTTGATTTAGACCAATTATGCTGTCTTCCTTTGTAACATGTGTTGTCCTTCCCTTCAACTAAGATAATTCTTGTCTACCATCTAGTTACTGAATAACCCCCTCTCCCTTCCCACTCTTGTAACTATCAAAGAATGTTTTCTTCTGTGTTTAAACCTTTTCTTGAGTTCTTATAATAGTGGTCTTATACAATATTTCACCTTCTATGAGTGACTAAATTCAGTCCGCATAATGCCCTCAAATTCTTCCATGTTCTAAAATGTTTCACGGATTCATCATTGTTCTTTATCGTTGCGTAGTATTCCACTGTGTGAATATACCATAATTTGTTTATCCATTAGTCCTTTGATGGTCACTTATGTTGTTTCCATCATTTTGCTATGGTGAGCAGTGCTGCAATGAATATGGGTGTGTATATATCTATTCGTGTGACAGCTCTTATTTCTCTAGGATATATTCCAAAGAGCAGAATTGCTGGACTGCATGGTGCTTCTATTTCTAGCTTTTTAAGGAAGCGCCAAATTGATTTCCAAAGTGGTGGTACCATTTTACATTCCCACCAACAGTGTATAAAGTGTTCTAGTCTCTCCACAACCTCTCCAGTATTTATTATTTTGTGTTTTTTGGATTAATGCTAACCTTGTTGGGGTGAGACGATATCTCATGGTAGTTTTGATCTGCATTTCTCTAATGGCTAATGATCCTGAGCGTTTCTTCATGTGTCTGTTAGCTGCCTGAATGTCTTCTTTGGCAAAGTGTCTGTTCATATCCTTTGCCCATTTTTTAATTGGGTTATTTGTCTTTTTGTTATTGAAATTTTGCAGTATCTTGTAGATTTTGGAGATTAGACACTGATTGGATTTGTCATAGCCAAAAATTTTTTCCCAGTCTGTATGCTGTCTTTTAACTCTTTTGGTGAATTCTTTTGATGAGAATAAGTGTTTGAATTTTAGGAGCTCCCAGTTATCTAGTCTGTCTTCTGGTGCTTGTGCATTGTTACTTATGGTTTGTATTCTGTTTATTCCATATATTAGAGCTCCTATCGTTGTCCCTATTTTTTCTTCCATGATCTTTATCATTTTCTATTTTATATTTAGGTCTTTGATCCATTTTGAGTTAGTTTTTGTGCATGGTGTGATGTATGGGTCTTGTTTAATTTTTTTGCAGATGAATATCCAGTTATGCCGGTACCATTTGTTAAAGAGACTGTCTTTTCCCCAGTTAATGGACTTTGGACCTTTGTCAAATATCAGCTGTTCATAGGTGGATGAATTTATGTCTGGATTCTCAATTCTTTTCCATTGGTCTATGTATCTGTTGTTGTGCCAGTACCAGGCTGTTTTGACTACCATGGTGGTATAATAGGTTCTAAAATCTGGTAGTGTGAGGCCTCCCACTTTGTTCTTCTTCTTCAGTAATGCTTTCATTAGCTGGGGGCCTCTTCCCTTTCCATATGAAGTTGGTGATTTGTTGCTCCATCTCATTAAAAAATGCCGTTGGAATTTGGATCAGGATTGCATTGTATCTGTAGATTGCTTTGGGTAGAACTGACATTTTCACAATGTTGAGTGTTCCTATCCATGAGTGTCCTGGATTGAATTGTGTCCCCTAAAAATATCTGTCAACTTGGCTGGGTCATGATTCCCAGTATTATATGATTGTGTACCATTTTGTAATCTGGTGCAATTTCCTTAAGTGTTGTGAATTCAGTCACTGTGATGTAAGAAAATGGATTAGTGGCAGTTATACTGATGAGGTCTACAAGATTAGTGTCTTAAACCAATCTCTTTTGAGATATAAAAGAAAGAAGTAATCAGAGAGACATGGGAACCTCATACCACCAAGAAAGCAGTGTAGGGAGCAGAGAGCGTCCTTTGGACCTGAGATTCGTGCACTGAGATGCTCTCAGACCAAGGGAAGACTGATGCATCACAAGGATCTTCCTCCAGAGCCAGCAGAGAGAGAAAGCCGTCTCCTGAAGCTAATGCCCTGAATTTGGACTTGTAGCCTACTAGACCATGTGAAAATAAATTTCTGTTTGTTGAAGCCATACAGTTGTGGTATTTCTGTTATAGCAGCACTAGATGACTAAGACAATGATCAAGGTGTGGTTTTCCACTTATGCAGGTCTCTTTTGGTTTCTTGCAGTAGTCTCTTATAGTTTTCATTGTATACACCTTTTATGTCTCTGGTTGGATTTAATCCTAAGTATTTTATCTTCTTGAGGGCTATTGTAAATGGTATTGGTTTGGTAATTTCCCTTCGAAGTTCTCTTTGTTGGTGTAAAGGAATCTAACTGATTTTTGTATGTTTATCTTGTATTCTGTTACTTTGCTGAAATCTTCTATTAGTTCCAGTAGTTTTCTTGTGGATTCTTTGGGGTTTTATGTGTATAAGATCGTATCATCTGCAAATAGAGATACTTTGACTTCTTCCCTACCAATTTGGATGCCTTTTATTTCTTTTTCTAGCCTAATTGCTCTGGCTAGAACCTCCAGCACAATGTTGAATAAGAGTGGGGATAAAGGCATCCTTGTCTGTTTCCTGTTCTCAAGGGGAATGATTTCAAACTCTCTCCATTTAGGATGACGTTGGTTGTTGGCTTTGTATAAATGCCCTTAATTATGTTGAGGAATTTTCCTTCTGTTCTTATTTTGTTGAGAGTTTTTATCACGATTGGGTGTTGGACTTTGTCAAATGTCTTTTCTGCATCGATTGATAAGATCATGTGGTTCTTGTCTTTTGTTTTATTAATGTGATGGATTACATTGATTGTTTTCTAATGTTGAACCATCCCTGCATACCTGGTATAAATCCCACTTGATCATTATAAATGATTTTTTTGATATGTTGCTGAATTCTATTGTCTAGAATTTTGTTGAGGATATTTGCATCAATATTCATGAGGGTTATTGGTCTGTAATTTTCTTTATTGTGGTGTCTTTACCTGGTTTTGGTATTAGGGTTATGCCGGTTTCATAGAATGAGTTTGGGAGTAATTTGTCGTTTTCTATGCTCTGAAATACCTTTAGTAGTAGTGGTGTTAACTCTTCACTGAAAGTTTGGTAGAATTCCCCAGTGAAGCCTTTCGGGCCAGGGCTTTTTTGTGGGGGAGAGTTTTTTAATTACCCTTTCAATCTCTTCTGTTATGGGTTTATTTAGTTGTTCTACCTCTGTTTATGTTAGTTTAGATAGATAGTAAGTTTCTAGAAATTTGTCCATTTCCTCTAGGTTTTCAAATTTGTTAGAGTACAATTTTTCATAGTATTCTCTTATGATTCCTTTAATTTCACTTGGGTTTGTTGTGATATCACTCATCTTCTTTCTTGTATGTGTTATTTGCTTCTTCTCCTGTTTTTCTTTGGTCAGTTTGGTCACTGGTTTATCGATTTTTTTGACCTTTTCAAAGAAACAACTTTTGGTCTTGTTAACTCTTTCAATTGTTTTTCTATTCTGTATTTCATTTAATTCTGCTCTGATTCTTATTATTTACTTTCTTCTGGTGCCTAAGGGGTTCTTTTGCTGCTGTCTTTCTACTTATTCCAGTTGTAGGGTTAATGTTTTGATTTTGGCACTTTCTTCTCTTTGTATATGTGCACGTGTTGCTATAAACTGACCTCTGAGCACTGCTTTTGCTGTGTCTCAAAGGTTCTGGTAGGATGTGTTTTCATTCCCATTTGATTCTATGAATTTCTTTATTCCATCCTTAATTTCCCCTGTAACCCAGTAGTTTTTGAACAAGGTGTTGTTCAGTTTCTGTGCATTTGATTTTTTTTCCTTGCTTTTTCAGTTATTGATTTATACTTATATGGCTTTATGGTCAGAAAAGATTCATTGTAATGTTTCAGTGATTTGGATTTTGTTAAGATTTGTTTTATGGCCTAATATGTGGTCTATTCTGGAGAATGATCCATGTGCATTGGAAAAGAAATTATACTTGGCTGCTGTTGTGTGGAGTGGTTGGTATATGTCTATGAGATCAAGTTGGTTGATTGTAGCATTTAGATTTTCTGTGTCTTTGTTGAGCTTCTTTCTGGATGTTCTGTCCAGATTATTTTTTACCCTGTTCGTTAATTTTTTTCCTCTCCATGGCAGGGAGAATGGCTTAAGGCAAGTGATGTGTTGTACTTCCAGCCCAGGGGACTCGGCAATTGGTGAACCCATTCCTGCACTCAACTCAGAGCAGGGAGCAGAGATGTAAATGGGAGAGGGATTTTTCCCTAAGGGGGGTGTTTTTGCTCTGCACAGTAGACCAGACTCTAGTATTATCTTTCACAGATCAAGGGCTCTTTCTCACTGATTCTGTATCGCTGAGTAGACTCTGCCACTGGGTCTCTCCCAGTGTGGAATACGCCTTTCAAGAGCCACTGTTTGCCCTTCTCACCACACACCATGAGCTGACCAGGCCTGAAGGGCTCAGGCTCTCTCCATTGTCAGGTCTGGCAACTCCTCGCTGCTTCTGAACCATCTCTCCTTCCCGCTGCCACTCAGTCTGATTCCTCAACTTTGCATTTGATGTTCAGAGCTCCTATATCTAATAAATTCACCTGTTTTTTCATGTCTTTGTTGTAAGAGGGATGACCAGAAGCTTCTGACTACTCTGCCATCTTGGCCCTGCCCCTCCTTTCTTCTTTTTTGATGTGTGCATCTATTGCTATAAATTGACTTCTGAGCACTGCCTTTGCTATATCCCAAAAGTTTTTTGTATGATGTGTTTTCATTCCCATTTGATTCTGGGAATTTTTTTATTCCATCTCTAATTTCTTCTATTATCCAGTGGTTTTTAAACGAGGTGTTACTCTGTTTCCATGTAATTTATTTTTTCCTTGCTCTTCGGGTTGTTAATTACTGCCTTGATAATGTTGTGGTCAGATAAGATATTTTTTATTATCTCAGTGTTTTGGGTTTTGTTGAAGGCTGTTAAGTAGCCTAAGATGCGGTGTATTCTGGAGAACATTCTTTGTGCGTTGGAAAAGAATGTGTACTTTGCAGCTGTTGGGTGGAGTGTTCTATATATGTCTATGAGGTCAAGTTGGCTGATTTTGGCCTTACATCTTCTGTATCTTTATTGAGTTTCTTTCTAGATATTCTGTCCTTTACAGACAGTTGTGTGTTTAAGTCTCCTACTATTATTGTGGATACATCAGTTTCTCTTTCAGTGCTGTTTGAGTATGTTTTCTGTATTTTGGAGCCCTGTTGTTGGATGCATAGAAGTTTTTCATGATTATGTCTTCAAGATGTATCATCCCTTTAATCAGTATATCATGCCCTTCTTTGTCTTTTATGGTGGATTTTGTTTTTAAAGTCTGTTTTATCTGAGACTAGTATTGCCTCTCTTGCTCTTCTTTGGAAGCTGTTTGCTTGATATATTTTTCCATTGTTTCATTTTTAATAAATTTACGTCTTTGTTTCTAAGTGTGTCTCTTGTAGACACTATATTGATACATCCTATTTTTTATCCATTCTGTCACTCTCTGTCTCTTTATGGGTGCATTAAGGCCATTTACATTCAGTGTAATTATTGATAGGTATGAGTTTATCGCTGTCATTTTGTAGTACTTTTTCTTGTGGTGCTGACGTATTCTTTGTTCCTTTTACTCTCCTGTGCTGAATTCCTTTTGTTTGCGGATTGTTTTCATTTATTTTGTTTTTGTAGATTTTGTTTTTACTGAGACTTTATGTTTTTCTTCTTTATTTTGATGAGTAGGTTTGTTAACTTTCTTTGTGGTTATCTTGAAATTTACCCTTATCTTCCAAGTTTGGACCAGTCTATTATTACTTGGTATCACCTTACCTTCCTCTCATTAGACTATACCTATACCATTTATTCCCTCTTTTATTGTTCTGATGTTGTTGTCATTTACAGATTAACCTCTCTGGTTCCTTGTTTTAAGTCTTTTGGTTTTGAATATTCCTTGAGAGTTCATTACCTAGGTTGGTTTCTGCTTGGTGCAATCTTTTTTCTTTTTTTTTTTAATTTTTTAACTGTACTTTAGATGAAAGTTTACAGAACAAAAAGTTTCTCATTAAACAGTCAGTACACGTATTGTTTTATGACATTGGTTAACAACCTCACGATATGTCAACAGTCTCCCTTCTCAACCTTGGAGGAAAGTTTTTGGTGACAATATACATAGCCAAAGTTACACCATTTCAAAAGTTTCTACAGGTACAAGTCAGTGACATTGATTACATTCTTCCAGTTGTGCTGCTATTCTCCTATCCTTTTCCAAATTATTCAATCACCATTATCTTCAACTCACTGCCCCATAGGCTTCCCATCAAACCTTTTGAGTTGCTGTTGTCAATTTGATGCCACATAGATAATTCTTTTTTTTTTTTTTGTACCTTAGATGGTTTGCAGAACAAATAGTTTCTCATTAAACAATTGGTACACGTATTGCCCTATGACAATGGTTAACAACCCCACGACATGTCAACACTGTTCCTTCTCAAACTTGGGTTCCCTATCACCAGCTTTCCTGTCCCCGCCTGCCTTCTAGTCCTTGTCCTTGGACTGCAGTGACTTATTAGTCCTGTTTTATCTTATGAAGCTGTCCAATCCCAGGCTGAATGGCGAATTTTGGGAGTGACTTCACCACCCAGCTAAAAGGATGTCCGGGGGCTATACTCTCGGCGTTTTTCCAGTCTGTCAAGCCAGTAAATCTGGTCTTTCTTTGTGAGTTAGAACTTTCTTCTACATCATTTTCTATCTCTGTCCAGGACCGTTTATTGTGATCCCAGTCAGAGCACTCAGTGGTGGTAGCCAGGCACCATCTTGCTGTACTGGACTCAGTCTGGTGGAGGCTGTGGTAGTTGTGGTCCATTAGACCTTTGGACTAATCTTTCCTTTTATCAGGCTCTCTTCATTCTTCCTTGCTCCTGAAGGGGTGAGACCAGTGGAGTATCTTACATGGCTGCTCACAGGCTTTTAAGACCCCAGACGCTACTCACCAAGGTAGAATGCAGAACACTGTCTTTATAAAAAGTGTTATGCCATCTGAGCTAGATGTTCCCTAAGAACATGGTCCCCATAGCTCTCCGCCATCAGTTCAGTCCCTCAGGAGTTTGGAAGTGTCTTTGGAGCTTCCATGACCTTTCCTTGTACAAGTTGTACTGGCTTCCCCAATATTGTGTACTATCTTACCATTCACCAAAGTTACCACTTACCTATTGTCTATTTAGTTCACCTACCACTCCCAACCCTCGTAACCAACAAAAATTATTTCTGTTTGTGTGGAAACTTTTACAGGAGTTTTTACAGTAGAAGTCTCATACAATATTTGTCCTTTTGTGATTGACTTATTTCACTCAGCATACTGTCCTCCAGTTTCATCCATGCTATGCTTCACAGATTCATCATTGTTATTTATGTTTGCATAATACTCCATTGTGTGTATGTACCGTAGTTTGTTTATTCATTCATCTGTTGATGGGCTTCTAGGTTGTTTCCATTTTTTGCTATTGTGAACAGTGCTACAATGAATATGGGTGTGCATATGTCTATTCATGTGACAGCTCTTGTTTTTCTAGGATATATTCCTAGGAGTGGGATTCCATTTTGTAGTGCTTTTTTTTTTTTTTTGTGGTGCTGACATTTTCTTTGTTCCTCTTACTCTCCTGTGTTCCTTTTGTTTGTGGATTTTTTTTTCATTTCTTTTGTTTTTGTAGGTTTTGTTTTTACTGAG
>NW_004443987.1:11607962-11645328 GCF_000243295.1 Trichechus manatus latirostris
GGTTACCTTGAAATTTACCCTTATCTTCCTAGATTTGTACCAGTCTATTTTTACTTGGTATTGCCTTGCCTTCCTCTCCATTAGAAGGTTTTATATGTGCACCATTTATTCCTTCTTTTCTTGATCTGATGTTGTTGTCTTTCACAGATTAACCTCTCTGGTTCCCTGTTGTAATTCTTTCCGTTTTGCATTGTCCTTAAGAGTTCATTTCCTAGGTTGATATCTGGCTAGTACAATCCTGTGTCCTATATTCATTACGTGGTCTGATGTTGTTTGTTCTCATATCAAAGGACTCCCTTTAATAAGTCTTGTAGTTTTGTTTGGTTTTTACATAGTCCCTTAATTTCTGTTTATCCTGAAATGACCTAATTTCACCGTTATATCTGAATGAGAGTTTTGCAGGGTATATTATTCTTGGCTAGCAATTTTTTTTTCTTTCATTGTTTTATATATGTCATCCCATTGCCTTCTTGCCTGTGTGGTTTCTGATGAATAATCCGAGCTTAGTCTTATTGTTTCTCCTCTGTGTGTGACTTTTTGTTTTTCTCGAGCTGCTCTCAGGATTCTTTGTCTTTGGTTTTAGAGAGTGTGATTATGATATACCTTGGTGATTTTCTTTTGGGGTCTATCCTATATGGGGTTCATTGAACTTCTAGGATGGTCAGCCTTTCATCTTTCATGATATTGGAGAAGTTTTCTGTCAGAAATTCTTCAATGATCCTCTCTGTGTTTTCTGCTTTCTCCCCCGTTCTAGAACTCCGATTGCTTGCAGATTTTTGCTTTTGATTTTATCCCACATTTTTCTCAGTGTTTCTTCATTTTTCTTCATTATTTTTTCTGATTTTTCCTCAAACAATTGTATCCAAGTGTTTGTCATCAATTTCGCTGATCCTCTCTTCCATCGTTTCAAACCTGCTCTTCAGCCCTTTTATGACACTGTCCATTTCTGAAATCTTTATGTTTATCTTTTGGATTTCTAATTGTTGTTTTTGTATGATTTCTAGTTGTGAACATATTTCAGCTTTTTGTTCCTGTATTATTTTCTTGAATTCTTCCATTTTTTTGTCTGTATTTTCCATGAATTTGTCTGTCTTTTCCATGAATTTGTGTATTTTTCCCTCTTTTTGTCTGCTTTTTGGTTCAACTCTTTGATAATTCTAAATATTAAAGATCTGAATTCCCTGTGAGTTAGGTGTAGTTCCTTTGCTTCTACTAGAAGGTCATCTGGTATTTTATTTTGGAAGCCTACTGAAACCATCCTATCCTGTTTTTTAAATGTTTTGATATTGTTTGCTGTCTTCGGAGCATTCAGTGGTTATTTTACTCGTTTATTGATTGTAGTTTTGTTTGTTTCATCCTGCTTTTTTGTTTTATTTTGTTATGTCTGAGCTGGTGGGCTGTGCATTCTGTTCTTTGCTGTTTGCTTGTCTGTGGGCAGGATAATTTTCACCTCCTTCTCCAATGGGCAAGGTCAGTCACTCAGGTATGGTATAGCAGGGCAGGTCCAGCTGAAGGAGAATTTCTGGGATGGGTTGTTTGTGGCATATACCAGGGCTGACAGTGCGAACTGGGAATCAGTTCAGGGCATGTTCCAGTAGGCCATGCCTGTGCTGTTTGGGAGTGTTATGTTCAGTGCATGGTGCAGGTAGGCACGAAGGAGGAGGTAGATTGTGATGTATGGAGCTAAGATGGGTATGGGAAAGATGAGAGAGAAGAGAGAGGAACAGGAGCCAAAAACATACACAGAAACAAAAAATAGTGCTAAGGGAGGTTGCTTTTGGGGTGGAGAGTTGAGAGAAATGGGGAAAAACAAAAATAAAAAAAAGAAATATGTTAAAAGAAAAAATTAATAAATTGAGAGACTGGAAATGAAGAAAGACAGCAAGAGAATAAGCGAGAGAAGAAAACAAAACAAAGAAACAAAGAAAAACAAAAGCAAAACGAAAAGAGGAAAAAGAAAATGCCCCAAGGGATGCTCCTATGTGTCTATGCAGAGTAAAGGAATAGCTTCCAAGCCACGTGGTACTGCTCAGCTCGAAGGGGCTCCCAAGGTGAGAAAAGCAAAAGAAAACAATCATATCAAAACTGAACACATCAGAGCAAACAAAACAAAACAAAACCCAAGGGCGCCACCAGTGTGGTGGCATGGTCCGGGAAGCAATTTCACATTAAAGCGGTGTTTCGCAGCCTTTCAGGAAGAAGCAAAGATGATGTACAGAGCCATATATTTGAGAGAAAGGAGGGGGAGGTGGTGAGAGGTAAGGAAGGACTCTAAATAAGCAGAAAACAGCAACACCAGCAGCTAACACAAGGCACTCAGGGAGCCGGCAAGTGCAGGCAGGTGGGATCCAAGCAACATGGGGTGAAGCTGGTTCTTCTTGGCCAAGAGACTGTGGCTGCAGGAAGCTGAGGAGGCTAAGTGGGGATGAAGAAGGGTGGGGGGGTGCGAAAGCCTATATCTCTGGTTATCGGCAACCAGAGAAGTGGCTCCCATGCCTAAGGAAAGGTCCATTTAGAAGGGGTGGAGATGGCACACAGTGCCAGGTATTCAGGAGATAGGAAGGGAAGGAAAGCAGAGAGAGATGTGAAACTAAGGAATTAAGAAAAATAAAAAGCAAAAAATGTAATAGAAAATAAAAAATAAATAAAAAAGAAAGGTACCCAGGAATCACACTGGGGCAGCTGCGCAGACTGGTGAAGTGGCTCCCAAGCAGCACAGTTTTTCCCGGCTACAAAAGACAGAAATGCCACACAGCACCAGATATTCAGGAGACAGGAAAAGAAGATAAGTGGAGAGAAAGATGAGAAAATGAGAAATGAAGAAAAACAAAAAGGAAAAAAGAAAGAATATCCCCCCAGGCTCCCACTAGCATGGCTGCACAGATCAGGGAAGTGGCTCTCAAGCCACAGAGTACAGCCTGGCTAGAAGGGCAGGTATTCAAGAGACAAGAACAACAACTTCAATTTCTTCACTATTTATCATTATGTTGTTTATTGGTCCAGTTGTAACAATTTTGTTTTCTTTGTGTTAAGATGTAATTCGTACTGAAGGCTGTAGTCTTCTCTTTCATCAGTAAGTGCTTCTTGTCGTCTTCACTTTCAGCAAGGAATATTGTTTTTTTATTGTTGGGTGGATAAGAGTATGACTTCCACGCTCTAACTGTCTGACTCTTGACTCATTTTTTAATATTTTTTTATTTCCCTAGAGAATTGTGCTTTGCATTCAGGGTTTAAAAATTATTGGTATAAAGGAGTACATATTTTTCTCTTGTGATTTTTAAATCTCTGTGTCTATAGTAGGAAACCCTGGTGGTGTAGTGGTTAAGTGCTATGGCTGCTAACCAAAAGGTTGGCAGTTCAAATCCAGAAACCGCTCCTTGGAAACCCTATGGGACAGTTCTACTCCACCCTGTAGTGTAGTTATGAGTTAGAATTGACTCGAAGGCAATGGGTTTGGTTTTTTGGGGGGGTTTGGTGTTTATAGTTATTTTTTTTTTCTTATACCTATTTTTATTTGTTTGTACCTTATCTCTTTTGTGAAAAGACCCAGTCTCTACTCAAACCTCGTCTCCACTTGCAAGTACTTTTAATATGTGGCCTCTGAAGCTGCTGTTTCATAATCTGCAGATATTCTTATATCTTCAACCATTTTGTATGATTTTTGTCAACTTCTTTGCTTTATTTGAAACCTCAATTTCCCCTGACAGCAACTGCATTTCCTACAGCCCCAATCAAATATGGGCTTCTCATTCTTTCATTTCCCATGCAAAAAAGGGCGGAGTCATCCTAGATCCCCAGTCATCAATTCTATGAGGGGTGGTAGAAGATAGCACAGCCAACTGTTATAAGCCTCAAATTACCAGGATTTTTTATAAGAAGATAGAAGAGCAATGATTTGTTGGTGATTTTGGGCTACCTATGTGCATCACTGTTTACTTTCCCCTGTTTTCTTCACCAAACCTCAATCCAGTGCATAAACGCAGAGCTCTATATGTGGCCTGTTTCCTAAAATAGTACAGTGGCCTGGCTCAAGGCCAAAGGAAGTCTTCCCTTAATATTTTATGTACTACGTTACAGGCTAAGCTGCTCTCACAATGAGACTCCAGAATTAGAAATTTGTATAAGTTAGAATTTTATTTTTCTCTCTTTTAACAGTCCAGAGATCAACAGTCCAGAGCTAGAAGTGGTCGTTCTGACATACTTTAACATGGAGCTTCTGTCTCTGAATTCAAGGTGACTGTTCCAATTGCTGCCATTTCCTAGATAGCAGGAAAGTAAAATGATGAAGAGGAGGTCAAGCAGTTTCTTTTTTAAGAATGTGACCCAGAAGTTGCGCACATCACTTTTTTTCAGCCACACCTGAAGTGAGGCTGGGACATGTGGTTTCCAGCTGGATGGTAATGTGCACAGCTAAAATTCAGGGATTTTATTATTAAAAAAGGAAGAAAAGGAGAATGGATATCAGTGGAACAATGAAAAAGCTCTCGCACAGTGTAGGAATAGACCTGCAGATTAGGGCTTCCCTTGAACAGTGTTCTGTGACTGCAGGTATAATTGTGTGGCAAAGTCCCAACTTCCCTTAGATAGTCATTAATTGGCAGGAAATGCAGGAGTTAATGTCTCATTTAGTGTACCCAGCCTCTGCTAGGGCCTTGTCTTCTGGGAGCCTAGCATTGTGTGTGTTTGGTTAGAGCAAAAGTTATTTGTAAAGAAGAAGGAAAGTACAATGGTGGCAGAGTTCTTTTAGGGAGTTTGCTGCTGTGCTGAGCCTTTTTTTAACTTCTTTTTTGTTGTGGTTGTTCAGTCAATTGAGTCTTGGAGTTCATTCTCACATTAGGAGCCTATAGTAAAAATTCCTCACTTTATTTAGCAAACATCCTATGGGGATAAGTCCTCAGTGTGTGTGAGGAAGGAGCATTCTAGGGCGGAGGGACTGATGCAAATCAATAACGTCTTGTTGTCCTTGCCATTTTGAGCTTTAAACTTTTCTAAGGCACTGCATTTTTTTTTTTCCCAAGGAAGCCAACTTAATTATGTGTTGGAGTTCAGGAGGAGGCAGTTTTCTCTTTGTTGTTAGTTTCTTGGTGGTGATTAGATTTTCTCTTAATTTGTTACCATTTTTTAAAATTTATTTTTATTTGTGATATATTTTAAACATAATGAAAATATTCATTATGTCTTATATTTCCTCAAAAAGTTCTCAAATTTTCTGTATTTTTGAGAACATCCTTTCTTGTTTTTCAGTTCTATGGGTGTTTTCCCTAATTTTGTCATTTTTATGAGTTTTAAAGGGTGTTTTGTCAGTTTGGAGTAGGTTTGGCTATGGATGACAGAACATTCAAAATAAAAGTGGCTCAAACAAAATAGAAATTTATTTTTCTTCCAGGTGAACAAAATCCAGAGGTAAGCAATCCAGAGCTGGCATTGGGTTCCATAATCATCAGAAACCCCAGTTCCTTCTATATACTTCTTCCAAACTTCCAACATATGGCTCCTATTTCGTGGTCCAAGATGGCTACTTCATCTTAGTCATCATATCTGCACTGCAGCCAGCAGAAAGAAATACAAAGAAGGGCACACTCTATTATATTATATTCCACTAGCTAGCAATTAGTCACTTGAATACACTGAGTTACAATAGTGACTGGAAAATGTCCCCAGCTAAAAATTAGGGGTTTTATTACCAGGGACCACCACTTGTCTGTCAGTTGTTGTACTGTGGTGGCTTGCGTGTTACTGTGAGGCTAGAAGCTCTGCCACCAGTATTTCAAATACCAGCACGGTCACCCATGGTGGAAAGGTTTTGGCAGAGTTTTCAGACCAAAACAGACTAGGAAGAAAGACCTGGTGATCTACTTCTGAAAATTAGCCAAGGAAAACATGGATCACAACAAAACATTTTCTGACTTGCTTACTTTGGATGCATCATCAAGAGGGATTACTCGATGAAGGAGGACTTCATGTTTGATGACATAGAGGGCCAGCGAGGGCGAGGGAGACCCTCAGTGAAATATATTGGCATAATAGCCACAATGATGGACTTAAACATGCATCCTGAGAATGATGCAGGACTGGGCAACATTTCATTCAGTTGTATGTAAGTTCTCCATGAGTCAGAGTCCACTCGACGTCAGTTATCTACTTACTACCAGGGAAGAAGGGAAAATGGATGGGAAAATGGTAGAGAAATAGTTGCATTTGACATAGAAGGAGAAATAAATATTTAGGTTCAATTCGCTATTTTAACACCAGAAAAAAGTTCTTTATTGAAAGCCCTTAACCCTTTGGTGACCCAATTATTTTCTGCTTTTATTTTTTTTTAATTGAACGTTAGATGAAGGTTTACAGAACAAACGAGCTTCTCATTAAACAGTTAGTACACATATTTTATGGCATTGGTTAACAACCCAATGACGTATTAGTACTCTCCATTCTTAACCTTGGGTTCCCTATTACCAGCTTTCCTGTCCCTTCCTGCCTTCTAGTCCTTGCCCCTGAGCTCATGTGCCCCTTTAGTCTCATTTTGTCCTATGGGTCTGTCTAATCTTTGGCTAAGAGGCGAACCTCTGGAGTTACTTCATTACTGCGCTAAAAAGGTGTCTGGGGACCGTACTCTTTGGGTTTCTCCAGTCTCTGTCAGGCCAGTAAATCTGGTCTTTTTTTGAGTTACAATTTTGTTGTACATCCTTCTCCAGCTCTGTCCAGAACCCTCTGTTGTGATCCGGGTCAGAGCAGTCAGTGGTGGTAGCCGGGCACCACCTAGCTGTACTAGACTCAGTCTGGTGGAGACTGCTTTGAATTTTTTGTTGAAACCATGTTGTAACCCCCTGAACCGGAATGGGACTGGATCAGGTCCAGGTCCCACTTGGCGCAGCCTGTGTAAACGAAGTGGACACAGCTATTAAGGCAAACTGAAAGCATTTATTTAGTTGGCCAACTAAAGGAGCATGCTGGGACTCTAGTCACCAAGGCATTGCCCTGAAACTGGGCGGGGCCAGCTTTTATGGGACCATTACAGTAAGCAGAATCAGGAAGTTATACATATTCACGTTTCCTTGCTGATTATTCATCGTGGGGCAGGGGTAGAAATTGACAGGAAGTGACTGATGGAAACTTTGCTTCTGAAATGGGCTCAGCTATAGCAGAAGACGTAAGCCCGGTGACTTTTCGTTTCTTGACATGAGTCTTTTGGTTCCTTCGCATGAGTTTTCCGATCTATCTGCGCATGTCTGGTGGTCTGGCGCCAGTTTTCCTGGGACTTCTTTGTGACCCTTATCTGCAGAATTTCCTGAAGTTAGAACAATGTAAAGAGTAAGGAAGTGGTTACTCCTAGTCAAACAGTTCTGATCTGAAACCCTTGCCTGCCCCTATTGTGAAGGCAAGAATGCCATTTAGCAACCATCTCAACGTGTTTTCATTAATGGAAGCATGTTGAATCATTGAGTGTGTCTGAATTTTTGGTAGGTAGTATAGATTTTTTTTCTTGCCCCCTTCCACAATTCTGCCCTAAGTGTTTAGTGGTACACATGAAGTACCATTAATTATACCCCAGAGTCCTCACTGGCGTCTATTGGTACGTATGTGTAAAAAATAGAATTTTTTCAAAATTTCTATTTTTCTTACCAAAAATTCGATACCTATACAATAACCTGTAAAAATAGTAATTTGTGGCACATGCCTGTTTCTTTGGTTTCAGTCATAAAGACCCTTGCCTTGTGGCAGCATACACTGTCAGTGGTACAGCAGCTTCCTAATAAACCCCAGAGGCTGAAAAAGTTCATGTTGCTAAATGTACTGCCAGACACTAAAGGGTTAAGATAATAATTACATTTATTTTACTAACAAGGAAAATATTCACATTAGTACATCCTTTGTAATGCTGGCCATGATCTAATTTTATGTGAACATGATGTTTTGTTCATGAGTTCCTTTTTTATTTTATTTTTCCCTCAGAGAGGGCAGTAAGCATAGGCAATGCATAAAGATGTGGTCTGTGAGTGGTTTGAATTGTATTATTTGGAGTTAAAACCCCCTCTATCTGAATATTTTATATTGAATGCATATTTTCCTTCACAGGGACACTTAGCAACTTCAGATATTTTTAAAAAGAGCACAAACTTAGTCCAAAAGAGTCAAACTTGTTTTTATTATAAACAGAAGCATTATCTTTATTGCACAGAAAATAGTCTTAAAGTCACTTTTCCTTTCTGGGGGATTTTGGTATCCTTAAAGTTAAAAAAAAAAAATGTGCTGTAAGAAGGCTGTGCTAAAGCAGCAGTGACATACAGTCTTTTCAGTGTAAAGCTTGGAGAACAGGAGGCTAACGCATTTTATGCTGATGAATATCGGGTGAAAGATCTTGGCATGAACAGTGCAGTTTTCAAATAATAAGCTTTTGAGCTAGTGCAGGGCCATTATGGCAGAGCAGTAGCCTAACCCTCTTTTCATCTGTGATAAGAACATCAATATTAGTCATTGTCAACCTTCATTAAGTTCAGATCTTACATTCTTCCACCCCTAAGGGTGCATTTCATTGATGTTTTTCTTAGCAAACAACACAAGGACACAGGGACACGAGCTCACATCAAACTGGCATTTAGAGCTGAATTTTTTTTCCTCCATAGGGCATTTACTACAAAGGAACACTTTTCAACAGTTCTCTCAATTTTATTAAAGTTATTATGGATGTGTAATCTTTCTCAAATAAATGAACAAGTTTAAGAACTTTAATGTAGGGATAAATACCACAGTTTAAACTATGTTTTGTCATTGTTTCTGTATGCATTTATTTATTTTTCTTGTCCAAGGTAGCCTACCAGGAATCAAACCCAAGTCTGTCTGCATTTTTATTTTTTTTAAGGCCCACATCTAGAAGGCATGATAAGCATAAATATGTATTTTTATAATATAGCTTTTATTTGGTGTTACATTCATTTACTAAGTTCAAATAGAATTTCGTTTTCCACTACCACACATGTATTAATGGGCTTTGTATGATTTTATGATCCCTTGCTGAGAATGAGATCGACCTGTGCTTTTAAGCTATGTAAGTTTCCTGCTTTAGTGTGAGCAAGATGCCCCCATCTACTCTCATGGCCTGACTATCACTGAGAGATACCCCTCGGAATAGCTTCAAAAGCTACATTCTGGGCACTATCTCAAGGGTCTACCATATGTCCACACATCAAAGACCAAGACAAAGTGTACCTCTGGTATTCTGAAAAGGATCACAACAAAAAATAAGTGAGCAAATGACAAGGGGAGAAACAAAAAAAAGATGTGACTCCTGACTTTACATTTTGAATGCTGACGTTGATTTAGCTCAAATACTTAACAGATCCCATTCAGCTTGAGGCACATTCCAAATATTTAAAAAAAAAAAAGGAAAGTTTCTGCTTCACTTACTTCTGTTTGCTCAGGATGTAGGACATGTCTGATTACTAGCACTTCAAAGGCTCACGTTCTGGAATGATGTCATGGAATCAATCCCTGATTAGAAAAATTACATCCCCCTCCCCAATTTCATATTTTGTGTGTTTATCTGTGGAGAAATAAGGACGAGTGGGTAATACTAATAACACCAATACAAACGGAGAGTAGAAAGGGGGAAAGAAAATCTATGAAAAATAAAAGTAGAAAAAAACTCTGCTAAAAGAAGTCTTAAATTATTTCTGTTGCTGAATATATTTGTTCCTATTCTTAAACATGAACATGTGTTCCGACTGAATATTTACATAGGATTCATGAATTGCATCCATGTGATTATGTGGTGTGGTTGTGGCTTAGCTTTAGCTTCCTTGGTGCACACATCTATTTACATAAATGGTTTACAACAAAATGGGAATTGATTAGTGTTAACTCTGACTGCTCCTAACTTGATGTTACACACTCCCAACCCATTCTCTCTTGCAATAACCCAGAAGAAAGCACAATATGCTCCTCATAGGAGGAAGGTGCTGTCACTCACTGCTGCCTTTTAGGAAGCTGCTCCCTATTTCCAAGGGGCAACCTTTTCAAATTCTTGGTCCTCTATATGTGTACTAATGAGCCCAGGTGGCACAAGCAGTTTGTGATCAGCTGCTAACCTAAAGGTTTGTGGTTAGAACCCACCCAGTGGCTTTGCTTCTGTAAAGATTACAGCCAAGAAAACCCTATGGAGAAGTTATACTCTGTCACACATGGGGTCACCATGAGTCAGGTGCTGACTTGAAGGCAGCTAGCAACCACAACAAATATATGGATACTAGCATTAAAATGGAGCCCTGGCGGTGCAGTGGTTAAGAGCTCAGCTGCTAACCAAAAAGTCAGCAGTTCAAATCCACCAGCTGCTCCTTGGAAACTCTATGGAACAGACCCTACTCTGTCCTATAGGGTTGCTATGCATCAGAATTGACTCGACAGCAATGGGTTTGATTTGTTTTTTTGGTAGCATTAAAATACTTTAACATAATTACAGCAAGAATATGAATATGTATAAGAAAATTCCTTAAGGCATTCAGTCAGTCTACATATTGATTGAACTCCAACTTTTTGCCAGGGCAGTAAGGCATCCTGACTTGCCACTAATGAGTAAGGAAAATTGTAAGAAGCATCAACTATGCAGGAGCTTGGCTCACTAGAACTACCACTCAGATTTAGGGCAATTCTCTGTCCATTCTTTCCATCCTTGCTACAAGGCTTTAGGGATTTAGCCTGCTTCTCCTTCTTTCTGTAACTATCACTGTATCCTTTGGGGATCCTCACCCTCAAGTTGACTGTAGATGTGTTATATTGTATTGAGTTTCTTTGTTGTTGTTGCTATTCTTGCAGCAAAACACAGACTCCTTTTATTTCAAGAGCTTTAGTACTAACTACCACGAGAACAATATAGTTCAAAAACAAACAAACAAACATAGAGAAGCGGTTTAAAAAAATTGCTAATTTCGAAGTTCTAATAATTATGCTCCCTGGCCTAGGAATCTGGACAACCTTACTGAGGTGGTACCTGGAAGCTCCCTAGAATGCCCTTTCTTTTTTGTTTTAAACAGAAGAGCATAATATAAGTCTCCTATTTTCAGGAAGTAGGCCTTATGATTTGGAATGGGCACAAGTTAGCAACAATTGTTTGACAGGGATAATTTTCACTTCTGGGAAACTATTAACTAAGGGACCCTTATTTAGGCAGAACTCTTTCTCCAATCCCGTAGGACAGTGGTTTTCAATCTTTTTCTTTTTAGCAGAGAAACTCTTTTAATTTTCTTTTCTAAATATAATATTTTGATGCATTCCAATATGTAAAACTGATAACATCTGACCATGTTTAAAATCTGGATGGGAACTCCAAGCCCCAATCACTTGGCCTCCCCACTCACCCACCGAGTCCCTGTAATTTTAGGGTTTCATGGAGGTTAAAATTTTCCAGGTAAAATCTACTGCCTTACGGTATTTTCTTAAAAGTCTTTTTCCCTAAAAATAAAAATAAAATTAGGCTGTGTTATTTTAAAATGTAGTCTTAAAAATAATTTGTGTTCACTTTAGAAATTTTCAAAAACATTTAAAAAGCAAGGGAGAGAAACATCCATTATCCTATCACACAATAATACCACTGTTAACATTTTGTTTTGCTGTATATATGTCCAGTCTTTCCTTTTGAATGATATCTGGAGAATTTATATTATAAGCAGGACAAAGCTTAACGTAGTGCGAAGAACATGGGCTTTTGAATCACATAGTTCTTCATTCAAATCTTGTTTTTTAGGGTAAGATACCTAAGTTCTATGGGTCTTAGTTCCCTTCCCCTCATTTTTTAAAGTTTTATTTATTTTGCTGTGGTGTTGAGAATATACACGGCAAAACAACATACACCAATTCAACAATTTCTACATGTTCCATTTAGTGACATTGATCACATTCTCCAAGTTGTGCAGCCATTCTCACCCTCCTTTTCTGAGCTGTTCCTCTCCTATTAACTATAAATTCATGGCCTCCTAAGATTCCTATCTAACTTTTCGAGTTACTATTATCAATTTGATCCCATAAAGATAGTTCTTAGAAGAACATAATGCTCAAGGCAGACATTTTTTACTAGTTAAGCTAAACTACTGTTTGGTTTTAAGAAGACTTCAGGGGATATTTGGTTTAAATTTTAAAGATTATCTCAGTGCAAAAATTACAGAGGTTCATCCAACCTTCATAATTCCAGGAAGTCTGGAGTCTATGAGAATTTGAAATTTTTCCCTGTATTTCCCCCACTTTGATCAGGATTCTTCTATAGAATCTTTGATCAAAATGTTCAGTAAAAGTAGCCTGGCACAATTCAGTTCTTCTGGTCTCATGCCAAAGGAAGCAATTGTTCATGGAGGCAATTAGCCACACATTCCATATCCTCCTCCTATTCCTGGCTCTCCTTCTTCCTCTGCTGCTCCAAGTGAATAGAGACCAACTGTTGTCCCTTGGCTGGTCACTTGCAAGCTTTTAAGACCAGGCACTACGCAAGGATCTAGGAGGTAGAACAGAACCATATTATTAGGACAACTAACTGAGATGTCCCATGAAACCATGACCCTAAACCTCCAAACCTAGGAACTAAATCCCATGAGGTTTTTGGTTGTACATAATCAGCCTCAGCAGCTACTCTTCTTTTTTTTTTTTTTTTTTGGTCATTGTTGTAAATATATCACACAAATTTTGCCAATTCAACTTTTTACAAGTGTACAACTTATTGACAGCAATTACAATAATTGGCTGTACAACCCTACCCTTAATCAATGTGCTACTTTCATCACCATTAATCCCTCCCCTTTTCACCCTCCCTCCTACCCCTGGTAACCACTAATAAACTTTGTTCTCTATACATTTGCCTTTTCTTATCTTTTTATATAAGTGAGGTTATAAAATATTTGTCCTTTTGTGATTGGCTTATTTCACTCTGCATAATGTCTTCCAACTCCATCCATATTGTAGTGTGTATCAAGACTTCATTTCTCCTACTGGCTGCATAGTATTCCATTGTATGTATGTACCACAGTTTGTTTATCTATTCTTCTGTTGATGGGCATTTAGGTTGTTTCCACCTTTTGACTATTGTGAATAGTGCTTCAATGAACATTGGTGTACAAGTCTCTGTTTGAGTCTCTGCTTTCAAGTCTCTTGGGTATATACCTAGAAGTGGAATTGCTGGGTCATATGGTAGTCCTATTTTTATTTTTAGTTTTTTGAGGAACCACCACACTGTCTTCCACAACATCTGTACCAGCAATGGATAAATGTTCCAGTTTCCTCACATCCTCCCCAAAGTTTGTTATTTTCTGTTTTTTTTTTTTTTTTTTTTACATTGGCCATTCTAGTTGGAGTGAAATGATATCTCATTGTGATTTTGATTTGCATCTCTCTGATGGCTAATAATGCTGCCCATCTTTTCATGTGTTTGGTCACCATTTGAATGTCGTTTTTGGTGAATCCAACACCCTTTTGTGATGAAAACCCTAGAAAAGATTGGAATAGAAGGAATATTATTCAGTATGAATCAGGGTATATATGACAAATGACAAACCAGCAGCCAAGATTATACTTAATAGAGAAAGAATGAGAGCTTTCCCCTTGAAATCAGGAACTAGACAAGGGTGCCCAGTCTCACCACTTCTATTCAATATTGTATTCGAAGTCCTAGCCAGAGTAATTAGACAAGAAAAAGAAATAAAAGGTATCTGGTTTAGAAAACAAAAAGTAAAAGTGTCTCTATTCTTGGATGATATAATCCTATTTAGAAATTTCCAAAGAGTCCACAAGAGAACTTTTAGAGCTAATAGAGGAATTTATCAAAGTTGTAGGGTACAAGGTCAAGAAACAAAAATCTGAAAAGGAAATTAGGAAAACAATTAAAATAAAATCTAAGAGATAAAATACCTAGAAATAAATCTAACCAGGGACATGAAGGACTTATACAACAGAAAATATAAAACATTGCTGAAAGAGCTTAAAGAGGAGTTAAATAAATGGAAAGATGTTCCATGTTCACGGATTGGAAGACATCCCCCCATTTTTAACGAGATTATCATGGATTATTTTGTGTCCCCCAAAAATATGTGTCAACTTGACTAGGCCATGATTTCCAAGATTGTATGGTTGCCTTCCATTTTCTGGTCTGATTATCCTCCATTTTGTGGTGTGTTGTAAATCCGAGCCTCTATGCCTGTGGTTATGGTCCCATTTGGGAGTGAGCTGTCTGTTATGTTAATGAGGCAGGATTAGGTCATGTGAATGAGGATTAATGTTGGATGTAACATCCTTACTCAGGTGGCAGCCCTGATCCAATGTAAGGGGAGTTTCCCTGGGGTGTGGCCTGTATCACCTTTTACGTTACAAGAGATAAAAGGAGAGAGAAGAGAATGCAGAGAGGGGGGCCTGACTACCACCAAGAAAGAAGAGCCAGGAGCAAAGTGCATCCTTTGGACCTGCGGTCTCTGTGCTGAGAACCTCCTAGACCCAGGGGAAGATTGATGCCAAGACACATGGAGATCTCCAAGGAACATTGCGCCCCCAGATGTTGAAAGGAGACAAAGACCTTGTCCGAGAGCCAACAGAGAGAGAAAGCCTTCCCCTAGAGCTGGCTCCCCAAATTCAGACTTCTAACCTCCTAAACTGTTAGAGAGTAAATTTCTGTTTGTTAAAGCCATCCCCTTGTGGTATTTCTGTTATAGCAGCACTAGATAAATAAATAAGACAGAGATATAATAAAAGCTCCATTAAGATGCTGCTGTGACGATTAAATGGGCAAGTGTGCTAAGTACTTTGGATAATGAGACACAATTGTTATCATCTTTAATCTTGTCATTGTCCTTAAATAAATAAAGCTTCTACAGTAAATCGATAGAACATCAAATAGTCAATAGGTGACTGAAAAATTTAAAAAAAAAAAAGGAGAGAGAACTTGGATTGAGAAGGATTTCTTTGTATTCCTTGAAATCACATCATATATGGATGGTCACCTCTGCTACCTGTGCATAAAGATGAGCTTGTACTATCCCTTGCCTCTCAATGAAAAATGAATAATACAAGTCAATATAAATGCCTGTGCTGTTTTTGTTTGCCAGTGTTTGTACTGTTCATGGCTATAGCATAGTGGTTAATAGTTCATATTATAGCTCCTCCAGTTACCAGTTCTGTGACCTTGAGCAAATCATTTAACTTCTATAGGCCTTAGTAACCTCCTATAAAATAAAGATGATATATAATAATATATGTAAAGTATTTAGTATGGTGCCAGGCATATAGAAGGTGTTAAATTACTATTAGTGATCATCATCAAAATTATTTAAAATTTATTATAAGCCATAGGTGGCAAAGGATTGTGTAATGTATTCTCAGCACTTAACACACAGAAGCTATCTGGCATCTTCATAAATGCTTTATTTAGTTGGTTCTGTCGGTAATAGTAATATTTTACAACTAATAATACATTAAGAAGTGAAAATTAGCCAAAGGAACTACAACTTATATCACAAGGACAGCAAAAATCAACCAGGAAACTACAAACTAGTTTATTTTGCCCTTATCCAATAAGAGCCAAGGGCATGCTAAATTGAGAATTGATTAACCAGGTAAGAGAGGAAAATAATTCAAAGAAAAGGGCCTTTCCTTAAAGAAAGTGACAAATAGGCTTCCCAAAGTCACACCTGAAATATCTTCTACCTAACAATTATTCAATCTTTTTGACTGAGAAATGCTTTTGAGTCGTGGTACCAAGTTTTATCATTTTCAAAAATAAAATGCCACACTGAAAAGCTATTAACTCTGGAGTGCAGATCAAGATGTTGCCTGAAAATATTCCTTCCCCAAGCCTTGAAGGGAGGCAATCAGTCATTGCTCTCTCTATATATATAAGAGTCATGGTTGGAAGAAATACTCCTAGTAATGGTCCCAAACTTCTAAATCTAAGAATATGGTATATATACTTTCTAGGCAAGAAAGAGCTCTGAAACTCTGCATATCTTGATTTACTAGGCTGAGTTCAGAGTGTTTAGCATATAAAATAATTCTTGGGTATATTTCTATATATACACTAACGACAACATGGAATGAGTTTACTGCAACAATTGTGGATATGTTTCCTCAGAGAACTGGTTTAGTTAGAGGTGCTCAACCTTTAGTGTGCATACAAATTAGCGAGCAACCCTGTAAAAAGGCAGATTCCTGGATGGGCTACATCTCCAAATTTTGTATTTTGAGTATCTGTTTTTGGAGCCAGGCATCAGCACTTTTCACAAGCTCCAGAGGAGATACAGATAGACTACACAACATATTTAGAAAAATATTACCTTATCTTTAGCATATGAGCTTGAAAAAGAGTCTGACTGCCATGTCAGGACAGAAGAGTGGAGGGCAAAGGAGTTTGAAAGACTGCCAACTAGAAAAGTTCACATGTATATTACGACGTAAAGTAGTGAAACACTCACTGAGGAGGCTTCATCGCCCAGAATCACAAGAGGATATCTATGTAACTCTCCATTGTTATCTGGGAAAATGTAACTACATACAAAGGGAGCAGGAGAGAAGAAAAAAGGACAGGAGATTAGCAGGTACACACAAGAAAGGAGGAGCCATGGATACAGCTATTAAGTGACAAAGTTATGATTTAAACCCAGGCCTATCTAACTTTATACCCATGCTCTTAACCAGTAACTTCTCAAACTTAGAGTGTGTAAGGTTCATCTAGGAAACTTATTAAAATGCAGATTCCTAAATTCCACCATTGGAGATTCTTATTCAATATGCCTGAAATGGAACCCAAGTGATCTTGGTAAAAGTCAACTTTGTATTAGTTAGGCTCTATACACTAAGCAAAGCTGCTTTTATGAAGAACCTCCAAAATACAAGATAGAATTTATCTTTCTGTCATCTATCTCTTCATAGATAGGTGCTGATTCAGGATTGATTAATAGTTCTGATGTATGAGATCATGCAGACACCTAGATTCCTTCTATGGTGTTGTTCTACCTGTATCCTATGGTGTTTTCTTTGTCTGCATGTTGTATTTGTAGCTCTTCAGCTGCCTAATGAAAGAAGGATGGCAGGAAGTCAAGACGCAAACAATTTCCTATTAAAAAAGTGACAAAGCTGTTGAACACATTATTTTGGCTCACATAGTATTGAAAATTTAGTCACATAGCCACGCCAAACCGCAAGGGTGGCTTGGAAATGTAGTTTATAGATAAACAGCCATGTACATTGATAAAATTTAAAGAAATATTTACTACTAAAAGGAAGAAGAAAGAAAAAAAAGAAGAGGAGAACTATCAGTCTCCGTCCTAGTACTCAGACTTTACTTTTAAAAATCACCAAATGGTTATAAAACAACTTATGGAAAGACAGTCCTTTTAGATGCCTCTGTGAGGGATAGTTGTTAGCATAGAACCTGAGAAGATCTTTACGAGTAGATAGATTTTTCATCTTATGAGATCTGGATCAGTTCTAATATTTAACACTACTATTGTTTGAGTAAAGTCCGTGATCGACTTGAGAGCAACAGGTTTATTGTTTGAGTAAAAAAAGGTCTCAGGGACTTTAGACTAAAGGACAATCAGCTTGTGTAATAAGTTCACAAAACTAATTCCTGAATGTTCATATCTAATGTGCTATCATAACCAAAGCACTTGACATTGCAGTAGGGATTAAGAGCTATATAAATACAAGGGAAAAAACAGATCACAACCAATTGGGAAAGCATGAAAGAAGCTTCTTGGAATAGATGGTATTTGAGATGGATCTGGAAGGAAATGTAGGATTTTGATGAATTGAGTCAGGGGGACAGTGCTCCAGTTCCAATTTGAGGAAACAACATGAGCAGAGTCCCCTGTCCCTCAAAACAGCAAGAAAGCATGAGTCATGCTTACTGAACCTCTACCTCAACTCAAAGGATATTTAGAATAACCCCAACAAAAAAGGAGGTGTGAGGCAAAATGAGGGGAGTTAATTTATAAAGAAAGTAAGTTGTCACTGCTTCTAGTCCTTTAACTATTTGGATTTTAACATAATTTTTCATGGGTTAAGAATTTTCTTAAAGATTTCCAACTAAGTTCATCTTTCCACTGACTTGACACCAAGAGACATACATGCTTTAGCAAATTAAAAGGGGAAAAGGCTAAATACACCAGAGACTCCTGCTCTACTAAGCTTCTCCTAAATTATCATTAAATTATCGCCTGTGCCTCTGAATTTGTGCAGTGTACAGTAACTGTAATTTTTCCCCTAGGTTTTGATGCTTTCAAGCCCAAATAGCAACATTTTAACATATTATTTTTTGCTAAATGAATATGCAATTTATCTTTATTAATATTTCTAGTCACTCGGTGAAGAGCATGTGTAACAAAAATAGCCGAATTTCATCTGACTGTATTAAGAGCTGAAAGGAGCCCCAGTGGTGCACTGGTTAAGCGCTTGGCTACTAATCGAAAGGTTGGCAGTTCTAACCAACCAGCTGCTCTGTGGAAGAAAGATGTGTCAGTCGGCTTCCGTAAAGATTACAGCCTTGGAAACATTATGGAGCAGTTCTACTTTGTGTATAGGGTGGCTATAAGTCATAATTCAACATGACAGCAATGGGTTTGATTTGTCCTTTTTATTATTATTATTATTATTATTATTGTACTTCAGATGAAGGTTTACAGAACAAACTAGTTTCTCATTCAACAATTAGTGCACATATTTTTGTGACATTTGTTAACAACCCCACAACATGCTAACATTCTCCCTTCTAGACTTTAGGTTCCCTATTACCAGCTTTCCTGTCCCCTTCTGCCTTCTAGTCCTTGCCCCTGGTCTGCTATGCCCCTTTAGTTTCATTTTGTTTTATGAGCCTGTCTAATCTTTGGCTGAAGGGTGAACCTCAGGAGTGACTACATTACTGAGCCAAAAGAGTGGCAGGAGGCCGTACTCTCAGGGTTTCTCCAGTCTCTGTCAGGCCAGTAAGTCTTGTCATTTTTTGTGAGTTAGAATTTTGTTCTACATTTTTCTCCACCTCTGTCCAGGACCCTCTGTTGTGGTCCCTGTCAGAGCAGTCAGTGATGGTAGACAAGCACCACCTAGTTGTGCTGAACTCAGTCTGGTGGAGTCTGTGGTAATTATGGTCCATTAGTCCTTTGGATTAATCTTTCCCTTGTGTCTTTGGTTTTCTTCATTCTCCCTTGCTCCAGACGGGATAAGACCAGTGGAGTATCTTAGATGGCTGCTCATAAACTTTTAACACCCCAGACGCTACTCATCAAAGTAGAATGTAGAACATTTTCTTTATAAACTATGTCTTGCCAATTGAGCTAAATGTTGCCGGAGACCATGGTCCCCACAGCCCTCAGCCCAATAATTCGGTCCCTCAGGGAGTTTGCATGTGTCTATGAAGCTTCCATGACCTTGCCTTGGACAAGTTGTGCTGACTTCCCCAATATTGTGTACTGTCTTATATTTCACCAAAGTTACCATTTATCTATAGTCAAGTTAGTGTTTTTCCATCTCTACCCCTCCCGTACCTTGTGAACATCAAAGATTGTTTCTTTTTGTGTGTAAACCTTTTCATGAGTTTTTATAGTAGTGGTCTCATACAATATTTGTCCTTTTGTGATTGACTTATTTCACTCAGCATAATGTCCTCCAGATTCATCCATGTTGTGAGATGCTTCACAGATTCATCATTGTTCTTTATCGTTGCATAGTATTCCATTGTGTGTATGTACCATAGTTTGTTTATCCATTCACCTGTTGGTGGGCATCTAGGTTGTTTCCATTATTTTACTATAGTGAACAATGCTGCAATGAACACGGGCATGCATATGTTTATTCGTGTGATGGCTCTTATTTCTCTAGGATGTATTCCTAGGAGTGAGATTGCTGGATCATATGGTATTTCTATTTCTAGCTTTCTAAGAAAGCACAATATCATTTTCCAAAATGGTTGTACCACTTTGAATTCCTACCAGCAGTGCATAAGAGTACCAATCTCCCTGCAGCCTCTCCAACATTTGTTATTTTCTGTTTTAATTCATGCCAGTAATGTCTGTGTGAGATGGTATCTCACTGTGGTTTTAATTTGCATTTCTCTAATGACTAGTGATTGCGAGCATTTCCCATGTGTCTGTTAACCATTTGAATGTCCACTTTGGTAACGTGTCTGTTCATTTCTTTTGCCCATTTTTTAATTGGACTATTTGTCTTTTTGTTGTAAATGTGTTGGATTTTCCTGCAGAATTCAGGGATTAGATGCTGATTGGATTTGTCGTAGCCAAAATTTATTTCCGAGTCTGTAGGTTCACTTTTTACTCTTTTGGTGAAATCTTTGGATGAGCGTAAGTATTTAATTTTTAGAAGATCCCAGTTAGCTAATTTATCAGAAGGGTTTGTGTGTTGTTTGTTATGGTTTGTATCCTGTTTGTATTGGGGCCTCTAGCATTGATCCTATTTTATCTTCTATGTTCGCTATAGTTTTTGTTTTTGTATTTAGATCTTTGACCTACTTTGAATTAGTTTTTGTGTATGGTGTGAGGTACAGGTCCTGTTTCATTTTTTCTGCAGATGGACGTACAGTTTTGCCGGCACTATTTATTAAAGAGACTATATTTTCCCCATTTGATGGACTTTGGGCCCTTGTTGAAGATCAGGTGACCGTAGGTGGGTGGATTTACATCTGGGTTCTCAATTCTGTTCCATTGGTCAATGTATCTGTTGTTGTACCGGTACCAGGCTGTTTTGACTACCGTAGCTGTATACCAGGTTCTGAGGTCAGGTAGTGTGAATCCTCCTACTTTATTCTTCTTCTTCAATAGGGCTTTACTTATCCAGGGACTCTTCCTGTTCCATGTAAAGTTTTTCTATTTTTTTAAAGAATGCTGTTGGTATTTGAATAGGGATTGCATTGTATTTGTAGATTGCTTTGGGTAGAATTGTCATTTTCACAACGTTGAGTCTACCTATCCATGAGCATGGTATATTTTTCTATTTATGTATATCTCTTTTGGTTTCTTGAAGTAGAGTTTTGTAGTTTTCTTTGTATAGGTCTTTTACATCACTATTAGGTTTATTGTTAAGTATTTTATTTTTGTAGGGGCTATTATAAATGATATTGTTTTCCTGACTTCCTTTTCGTTGTTCTCTTTATTGGTGTATAGGAATCCAACTGATTTTTGTATGTTAATCTTGTATCCTGCTACTCTGCTGAATCTTTCTATTAGTTCCAGTAGTTTTCTCATGGAGTCTTTTGAGTTTTCTATGTATAGTATCATATCATCCACAAATAAGGACAGTTTTAATTCTTCCTTACAAATATTGATGACCTTTTTTTCTTGCCTTATTGCTCTAACTAGGACTTCCAGCACAGTGTTGAATAGGAGTGGTGATAAAGGGCATCCTTGTCTTATTCTTGTTCTCAAGGGGAATTTTTTCAGCCTGTGTCCATAAAGAATGACGTTGGCTACTGGTTTTCTATAAAGGCCCTTTATTATGTTGACGAATTTCCTTTCTACACCTATTTTACTGAAAGTTTTTGTCAGGAATGGGTGTTGGACTTTATTGAATGCCTTTTCTGCACCAACTGAGATGATCATGTGATTCTTTTCTTCTATTTTTTTTTATGCAGTGAATTACATTGATTGATTTTCTAATGTTGAACCATCCTTGCATAACTGGTAGGAATCCCACTTGGTGGTGGTGTATTTTTTTTTTTATATGATAGCTAGAATTTTGTTGAGAATTTTTGCAACCATATTCATGAGGGATATTGGTCTCTAATGTTCTTTTTTGTAGTGTCTTTGCCTGGTTTTGAATCAGAGTTACGCTGGCTTTATAGAATGATTTCAGAAGTATCCCTTCCTTTTCTACGTTTCTACGTAATAGTTTGAGTAGTACTGGTATAAACTCTTCTCTGAATGTTTGATAGAATTCTCCAGTGAAACCATCTGGGCCAGGGCTTTTTTGATTGGGAATTTTTTGTTTCTGTGTTTATTACCTTTTCAATCGCTTCTCTTGTTATGGGGTGTTTAGATTTTCAACATCATTTAGCATTAGATTGGGAAGGTAGTGTGTTTCTAGAAATTTGTCCATTTCCTCTCAGTTTTCAAGTTTGTTGGAGAGCAGTTTTGCATATAATCAGTGATGATCCTTTTTATTTCGTGGGGTCTGCTGCAATGTCCCCCATTTCATTTCTTATTTGGATTATTTGCATCCTCTCCTATTTTTCTTTTGTCAGTTTGTCTAGTGGTTTATCGATTTTGTTGATTCTTTTAAAGAACCGGATTTTGGTTTTGTTGGTTCTTTCTATTCTTTTTCTATTCTCTATTTCATTTATTTCTGCTCTGGTCTTTATTATTTCCTTTCTTCTGGTGGCTGTGGGCTTCTTTTGCTGTTCTCTTTCTATTCGTTTGAGTTGTGTAGCTAATGTTTTGATTTTATTCCTTTTTGATGTGTGCATCTATTGCTATCAATTGACCTGTGAGCACTGCCTTTGCCATGTCCCAAAGGTTTTGGTATGATGTGTTTTCTTTCATGTTTGATTCTAGGAATTTTTTGATTCCATCTTTGATTTATTCCATTACTCAGTGGTTTTTAAGCAAGATGTTATTCAGTTTCCATGTATTTGGTATTTTCCTTGCTCTTCCAGTTGTTAATTTCTACTTTGATGGCATTGTGATTAGAGAAGACACTTTGTGTTATCTCAGTGTTTTGGATTTTTTGAGGATTGTTTTGTGGCCTAAGATGTGGTCTGTTCTGGAGACGTTCAATATGTGTTGGAAAAGAATGTGTACTTTGCAGCTGTTGGGTGGAGTGTTCTATGTATGTCTATGAGTTCAAGTTGGCTGATTGTGGCCTTTAGATCTTCTGTATCTTTGTTGAGTTTCTTTCTAGATGTTCTGTCCTTTACCAAGAGTGGTGTGTTGAAGTCTCCTACTATTATTGTGAAACTTTCAGTTTCTCTTTTCAGTGCTGTTAGAGTTTATTTTATGTATTTTGAATCCCTGTCATTGGGTGTGTAGATATTTATTATGGTTAGGTCTTCATGATGGATTGTCCCTTTAATCATTATACAATGTCCTTGTTTGTCTTTTATGGTGGATTTTGTTTTAAAGTCTATTTTATCTGAGATTAGTATTGCCACTCCTGCACTTTTTTTGGTTGCTCTTTGCTTGATATAGTTTTTCCATCCTTTGATCTTTAATAAATTTATATCTTTGTTTCTAAGTTGTGTCTCTTGTATACAGCATATTGATGGATGCTGTTTTTTAATCCATTCTGTCACTCTCTGTCTCTTTATGGGTGCATTTAGGCCATTTACATTCAGTATAATTATTGATAGGTGTGAGTTTATTGCTGTTACTTTGTAGTACTTTTTTTGGTACTGACGTTTTCTTTGTTCCTCTTACTGTCCTGTGCTGAATTCCTTTTGCCTGTGGATTTGTTTTCATTTCTTTTGTTTTTGTAGATTTTGTGTTTACTGATACTTTATGTTTTTCTTCTTTATTTTGATGAGTAGGTTTGTTAACTTTCTTTGTGGCCACCTTGAAATTTACCCTTAGCTTCCTAAGTTTTAACCAGTCTTTTATTGCTTGGTATCGCCTTGCCTTCCTTTCCATTTGAAAGTTCTATATGTACACCATTTATCACCTCTTTTATTGTTCTGATGTTTTTGTCATTTACAGATTAACCTCTCTGGCTCCCTGTTATAAATCTTTTAGTTTTGATTAATCTTTGAGGGTTCATTACCTGGGTTGGTATCTGGCTGATGTGGTCTTGAATCCTAGATTCAGTTGTCATCTGATGTTTTTGTTCTCTAACCTAAAGAATTCCTTTAATATGTTTTGTAAGTTTGGTTTGGTTTTTACATATTCCATTAATTTCTGTTTACCTGGAAATGTCCTGATTTCACCATCATATTTGAGTGAGAGTTTTGCAGGATATGTTATTCTTAGTTGGCAATATTTTCTTTCAGAGATTTATGAATGTCATCCTACTGCCTTCTTGGCTGCATGGTTTCTGCTGAGTAATCAGAGCTTAGTCTTACTGTTTCCCCTCTGTATGTGACTTTTCATTTTCTCAGGCTGCTGTCAGGATTCTTTCTTTGTCTTTGGTTTTAGCGAGTGTGATTATGATATGCCTTGGTGATTTTCTTTTGGGGTGTATCCTATATAGGCTTTGTTGAGCTTCTTGGATGGTCAGCTCTTCATCTTTCATGATATTAGGGAAATTTTCTGTCAACAATTCCTCAATGATCCTCTCTGTGTTTTCCATTTTCTCCTCCTGTTCTGGAACTCCGATCACGTGTACATTTTTGCTTTTGATTATACCCCACATCATTCTCAGTGTTTCTTCATTTTTCTTTGTTCTTTTCTCTGATTTTTCCTCATACAAAATGATATCCAAGTATTTGTCTTCAATTTCACTGATTCTGCCCTCCATCAAACCTGCTTCTCAGCCTTTTTATGACACTGTCAACTTCTGAAATCTTGTTGTTTATCTTTTGGATTTCTGATTGATGTTTTTGTATGATTCGTAGTTATGAATTTATTTTGACATTTTTTCCCTGTATTATTTTCCTGAATTATTCCATTGTTTTGTCTGTCTTTTCCATGATTTTGTCTGTCTTTTCCATTATTTTGTCTATTTTTTCCTCATTTTTGTCTGCTTTTTACTTCAACTCTTGGATAGCTCTGGATATTAGAGATTTGAATTCCCTATCAGGTAGTTTGAGTGACTTTTCTTCTACTGGAAGGTCATATGGTGTTTTATTTTAGATGCCTACCGGAGCCATTGTATCCTTTTTTTTTTTTTAATATGTTTTAATGTTGTCTTCTGTCTTTTGGACACTCAGTAATTATTTTCTTCATTTATTTATTGTAGATTTGTTTTTTTCATTGTGATTTTATGTTTTATTTGGTTACATCTGAGCGGGAGGTCTGAGTGTTTTTTGTTGTTCACTTGGCTATGAGCATGATACTTTTCACCACATCCAATGGGCAGAGTCAGTTGCTTAGTGATGGTGTTGCAGAGCTGGTCCAGGGGAAGAGGAGGAGCTGGGATGGGTCCTTTGTGACATGTACTGTGGCTGACAGGGCAGGGCCAGGGGTCAGGCAGTGCAGATTCTGGTAGACTGTGCCCGTGATGCTCAGGGATGTGATATTCAGCACATGGTGCAGATAGGCAGGTGGGAGGGGGCAGTTGTGATGTGTGGAGCTAAGTGAGTGTGGAAAAGAAGAGAAAGAGGAGCCAAAAGAAAAAAACTTGTTGAGGAAGCTTGCCATTGGAGTGGTGCAGACTTGGGGGAACCATGTGCTGGTGGCTTTCTAGCCAGATAGCGATGAACAGCCCTTCAAAAAGGGACAGATATGGCACACACAGCTAGGTGTGCTGGGAAAAGGAAAGGAAGGAAGGGAGAAAGAGAGAGATAACAAACTAGATTTAAAAAAAGGAGAAAGGCACATGTGGCTAGGTGGTCAGGAGAAAGGAATGGAAGGAATGTAGAGAGAGACAAGAAAGTGAGAAAAAAAGAAGAAAGAAAAAATAATGTCCCAAGGGAGCCCACCAGAAGCAGGTCCGCAGCTGAGCGGCACTGTACAGCCTGTCCTGAAGGAACAGATATGGCACACAGCACCAGGTACTCAGGAGAAGCGTAAGGAAGGAATGTAGAGAGAGACAAGAAACTGAGAACAAAAAAAGAAGAAAAGAAAAATGCCCCAAGGGAGCCCATAGGAAGTGGGTCCCCAGCTGAGTGGTGCTTCATAGCCCATCAAGAAGGAGCAGAGATGGCATACGACACCAGGCATTCAGGAAAAGGGTAAGGCAGGAAGGTAGGGGGAGAGAAGAAATAGAGAAAATAAGAGAGAAAGAAAAAAAATGACCCAAGGCGGCCCACTGGTTTGGTGGTGCAGACCAGGGCAGTAGCTCCCCAGCCGCAGGACACTGCACAGCCTGTCTTGAAGAGACAGAGATGGCACACAGTGCCAGGTATTCAGAAAACAGGAAAGGAAGGAAAGTACAGAGAGATTAGAAACTGAGAAAGGAAGAAAAACAAAAAGGAAAAAAGAAAAAGAAAAAAATGCCCCCAGGGATCCCACTGGGTTGGCGGTGTGGACCAGGGAATTGGTTCTGCAGCTGAGAGGCACTTCATAGCCTGTCAAGAAGGAGCAGAGTTGGCACATGGAGCCAGTTGTTAGAGCAAAAGGAAGGGAAGGTGAAAGAGAGAGAAGAAATCAAAAGAAGCTGAAAAAAGCAACAACAGCAACAAAAAAAAAAGGCGGCACTTGAGGAGCAGGCCTGTGTGGGTGAGGCAAATCCAAGCGGCATGGAACCAGCACCTCCCTGGCCGAGTGACAGAAGCTGGCCAGGAAGTGGCAGAGTCTGAGCAGGGGGATGAAAGGTGAGGTAGGGGAAAGCGTGTATTGCTGCTTTCTGCGTGCTCTGTCTCCTGCTGGGAGCTCCATGAAGCTGCCTTCCCAATCGTACTCCCTGTCCTCAGATCTTGTTGGCTGAGGAGTCCAAGATGGCGAATGCATGCCACATTAGCTGATAGGGGACCTCCACTCCATATCTCTCCTCGCTCTCTGTTCTCTGTCAATTTCTTATTTCATTTGGTGCTTGGTTGAGTTCTTTATCTCTTCATTTGACACTTAGGGTTCTAGGATTGATGTTCGTCTCTGTTTTACTTAGTTTTTTGGGTCTTTGCTGTGGAGGGATGGTGTGGTGCTTCTGTCTATAGTGCGATGTTGGCTCTGCCTGGTTTGTTATTTTTGGTATTAAGAGCTATTTGACAGTAGCTGGGGAAAAGCTGTAAAGTGTTGTAGAAGTCAGAGCTTCGAACAGGTTCTAAATGGTTCAGTCACGGACAACGGAAACAAAAGCAACATACACATTGCATAGCAACCAAATCTCTTTCGTGACAGCTTTTGACCCAAGTAGGAAACAGGCAAGCATTGTCCCTCTCAAAGATGGTGACCGACCACACAGCTTTGAAAGCGTGTCACTCTCTACCATCCTGCTAATAATCCAATCTCCTTCATCAGACTCCTTAAAGTTTCCTGATGTGGGAGATTGGATTATTGGCTCCTGAAAATTTTCTGATGTGAGAGATAGGATTATTGGCAGGACTGTAGAGAGTGACAGATATTCAAAGTGGTGCAGTCAGCTGCCATCTTTGAGCAGGACATCACAGCCTGTTTCCTACTCCAGTCAAAAGTCCATGTGCAAGAAATTTGGTTGCCGTGCAATATGTACGCTACCCTTATTTCTGTCAGGAGTGACTTAAAACTAGTTCAAAGTCCTGCCTTGTTTCTGTCTGCCATGAAGGAACCGTTTAGAATCAGTTCAAAGCCCTGGCAGAAATTGTCAAATGGCCTTCATCTTCAATACGAGATTCATACACCACCTTTCAAACATTCTCTTCCTTTCTAATTTAATGATACTTCCTTCTTTTGATAAAGCACTTTCTCTGTAAGATCTTACATCTTTCTTTAAAACTATATCATGATCTATAATCTATCACCCACATAAATAAGAAAAGTAGAAAACTGGAGCAGTCCTGTCAAATTTCCCAGTTAGCGACATCAGAAAACTCCGTACTTACTAACTTTACATGTCTGTAATAGAAATTTTACATTGACCATGAACTGGTATACATTGTATTTGTTTTTATAGAAGATTATATGTTTTGGAGTCACATGAATTGGAGTTCAAGCCTGTCTCTGTTACCTACTATCTATGTGTGACCTTGGGCAAGTTATTAAAGCAGATAATGCATGTAAACCAATCTTTACATTGTCTGGCACATATTAAGCACTCAATAAGCAGTGTTTTTTTTTTTGCTATTTATGTATTGTATGTGAGAAATAAGTGACAGCAATTTCATTAAGAAGAGGGCTTGTGAGAGTGTTGACGTGTTGTGGGGTTGTTAACCAATGTCATAAAACAATATGTGTACTGACTGTTTAATGAAAAACTGTTCTGTAAACCTTTATCTAAAGTACAATAAAAAGAATTAAAAAAAGATAAGAGGGCTTGTATATGTGTGCATGCCTTTAATTTTTTTTAAGAATCAACTTTTTAGAAAGTCTAAAGGCAATTAATGATATTAATACCATTTTCAGAATAGCCAATGATGGATTCATAGATTATCTCCCCAAGGGTTGAATCTCTCTTGAATCAGATGTTTGAAATGATTAAAATTAAGTCATTTCTGTTATAGTTAGAAATAAAATAAATCATTTGAAGCATTGACTTCTTTTCTAAAAAGCCTCTGTATCAAATGAGCCACACTGTTTTCTTTTTCAAATGGGCTATTCATTTTTTTCTTTGGAATTAATTCATTCACTATGTTTTAAAAACAGAATATATTATACTGAATTAAAATTTCATGCAAGATTGAAGATATGAGGTAGAATGTGTTTTAAAGTAGTTAGAAGGCCTTACGGAAAATTTTAGAAATAATCAGAGTATCAACTTGTTTGATAGATTTTTTTTAACTCCAAAATATTCTCAGCGTAACCTGTAACTTGAATACCCTTTTCATCTGCCTTTAGCAGATATATATACAAGGCAAAATATTTTGCTACAGATGTTCACATTTTGCATAATAAAAATCTTTTTCATACTCAGTGTACCTTTCTTACCTATATGTGCTTCATTATTTGATGTTTATGACTAAATTAATATAGACGCTCATTCAGAACTCCCCACCCAAAGGGAATATTATTATAAACACTTCTCTATGTTTCAGTTTATTATTCTTTTTTTCCTAAATCAAACCTATTTGATGATACAAAAAGTAGAAAATAATATGCTAAATGTTATATGGTGACTCATGGTTATATAGTAAAAGAGATAAGGTAGTGTGGTGTAGAGGAAAAGGTTTACCTTTGAGGTCTGACATTCTTGGGTTCAAATCCTGACTCTGCCATTTACATGACTGTGTAACTTTCAACAAATTACTTAACCTCACAATTTCTCTGTAGCAAAACCTAGCTGTCAGTAATGACTAGTAAAAGAGACTTTGATCTTAGAAAGTGACATTTTGAGTGGTAAATGTGGAGTGGATACTAATGCAATTCAGCCTAGGGAGTCTCAGAGAAAGCTGGAATAAGATACCCCAAAGCTTTAGAACTGCTTCCCACTGGTTAGGGAGCTCCGATGTCAATAAGGAGCTTGAGGTAACTAGATCAGAATGTCCTACTGTGAACTTCTGGGTAGTAAATTGGGATTGTTATAGGCAGAAGCAAATTTCACAATGCCCCATTCTAACCTGAACACTTACCCTACCAAAATACTCAGAATTAAGTATGTTAAAGGTTAACCAATCCCTTTTCTATCTAACATGATTTTATCTGCATCTCTTCAAATAAAGAGGCCATGTTCTATCAAGCACTCAGCTATTTTGTGTAGTAATTGTAATAATTGGTTACTTTAGATTGACAAAATAAAATAACTATCTACAGCACCTAAAATTTTAAAAAGTCTTAATATTTATCATTTTCTTAGATTAGGTAAAATAAATTAATTTGGATCCCAGAAACAAGATATTACTATCAGCCCATAACAAAGAATTACGTAGCTTGTTCCTAAAGTATCCCTAGTACATATATGTATACATGCATAGAAATTATTTAGAAATATAAGAAATGACCTTATAAATGATTATCTCTGTGATACATTTTTGGGAGATTGGGGGGGATCTGAAAAGGGATTTTTACTTTTCCATCAGTATTTTCTTTCTTTCTTTCTTTCTTTTTGTTTTGTTTAGCTTTATTGAAAGTTTACAGCTCAAGTCATTTTCTCATTCAAAAATTTATACATATATTTTTGGTGACATTAGTTGCAATCCCCACAACATGAAAGCATACTCTCCCTTTCCACCCCGGGTTCCCTGTGTCCATTTATCCAGTTCCTGTCCCTTATTGCCTTCTCATCCTGCTTTTGGACAAGAGCTACCTATTTGGTCTTGTATATTTGATTGAACTAAGAACACGTTCCTCACGTGTACTAATTTTTTTAATTTGTTTTATAGACCAGTCTACTCTTTGTCTGAAAAGTGGGCTTCGGGAATGGTTTCACTTCTGAGTTAGCAGAGTGTTCAGGGTCCATAGTTTCAGGGGCTCCTCCAGACTCTGTCAGACCATTAGTCTGGTCTTTTTACATGAATTTGAATTCCGTTCTACATTTTTCTCCTGTCCTGTCCAGGACTCTCTGTTGTGTTCCCTGTCAGGGCGATCATTGGTGGTAGCCAGGTACCATCTAGTTCTTCTGGTCTCAGGCTGGTGGAGTCTCTGGTTAATGTGGTCTTTTAGTCCTTTGGCCTGGTATTTTCTTTGTGTTTTTGGTTTTCTAAATTCTCCTTTTCCATTAGTATTTTCTTTCTTCCTTTCCTTTTTTTTCTAGGAGTTTATATTACTTTTACTATCTAAAAAGTAGTTATTTTTTTAAAAAAAGTAGTTAATAGAAGTAGCAACCAGAATCAATGGGTCAGTAAGGAAAATTCAATACCTAGTTGGGAATAATTGCCCATATCTATGGAAAATGTAGTATTATATCTTTATATTGCATCAAACAGAAAAATAAGTCTATATAAAAAACCTGAGAATATAAAATGAAATTGTCAATTGTCTCAGTTACTTAGTGCTGCTGTAACACAAATACCACAAATGGGCAGGTTTAAAGAACTGAAATTTATTTTCTCACAGTTCTGGAGGCTAAAAGTCCAAATCAGAGTCTCAGCCATGTCACTACCTTCCTTGTTGGTAGCCTCAGGCGTTCTTTGACTCCTTGGCATTCATTGGCTTGTAAAAGATCTTTACATGGTGTCTGTCTTTCTCCATGTGTGTCTGTGTCTATTCTATTCTTTTTATAACTCAGAAATGATTAGGTTTAAGATCTACCCTACTCTGGTAAGACCTCATTAATACAACAAAAGAAAGCCCTTAATTCAAACAGGGTCATATTTACAGGTTAGGAATTCAACTCATATTTTAGGGGGATACGATTCAATCCATAACATCAAGCTATTTGAAAACGATAAAGTAAAATATTTTTGTGAACTCTGTGTAAGGGAGAGTCTCTTTAAAATGATTCAAAATGCATAAATAAAAAAGGACAACATACTTAATGTAACTACATAAAATTTCAAAATTGGGAAACCAAAAATACACTGAAAACATGGTTAAAAATTACTTCTATTTCTAGAAGTTATTTCTATTGCCAGCTCACCATAAATAACTAGAAAAATAAACTATATGAAACAATTATTTTCAGTTGAGTCAAGGGGAAGCAAACATCTGTCATGCCTAAGAAAGTGAAAATAATGAGGACAGCCTTATGGTTGCTTTTGCTTTCTGCTTGGAGGCACGTTCTAGACCATGATTCAGGGAAGAGGAACCCAAGCAGTGCCCTGTGGTCAAGCTGAGTTGAGGAGACAGAGATTAGAATTCAGAGAGATTGTAATGGCTGGAATTTGTGAGGCAGAGTAAAGGAGAAGAGGGAGATATGCGGAGAAAAAATAACTCCAGAAAATCTGCATAGGAGTCCCCGTGAATCTTTTGCTAAATACTAAGCTGAACATGCATAGGGTAGAATTCCATGAGGTTGAAAAAAGCACAGTTGTGGAGCTGAAATCTGAACAATTTCCAGAACTAATACAAGGATGGGAAACATTTGAATTCTGACTTGTTATCTCGTGATGCTATAACAGAAATACCATAAGTGGATGGCTTTAACAAAGAGAAGTTTATTTCCTCACGGTAAAGTAGGCTAAAAGTCCAAATTCAGGGCGTCAGCTCCAGGGGAAGGCTTTCTCTCTCTGTTGGCCTTCTCATCAATGTTCCCCTGGATTAGGAGCTTCTCCATGCAGGGACTCTGGGTACAAAGGATACACTGTGCTCCTGGCACTACTTTCTTGGTGGTATGAAGTCCCCCTGTCTCTCTGTTCTCTTCTCTCTTTTATATCTCAAGAGACTGCCTCAAGACACAATCCGATCTTGTAGATTGAGTCCTGCCTCACTAAAACAACTGCCACCCATCCTCCCCCCTTAACATCATAGAGGCGAGATTTACAACATATGAGAAAATCACACAATACTGGGAATCATGGCCCAGCTAAATGGATGCACACATTTTGGGGGGACATAATTCAATTCATGGCAAGTTCTAACCCTGGATAGTGTAGCATTCTTGTTGAATAGCTGAGACCATTAGTAAAGACCACAAAAGAGTCATGTCTTAGTAGATGGGCTAAACTAGCCCTAGAGTAAAGACTACTCTAGAACCACCATCAAACCAAACTCATTGCCGTGGAGTGGATTCTGACTCATAGCGACCCTATCATCATAGTAAAGCTTAAAATCAGACCTCAAAGGGATCAAACTCACCCAAAAGCAAGTTAACTGCCAGCCAAAACAAATATCCATACTCTGAAAAGTTAAAGAAAATCCAGCATTCCACCATGTAAAACCCCCAAAATTCAGCATAAAATCAAAATTTACTACCCATTTGTAGAAGAAAAAAGACTGTGATCCATAACCAGAAGAATCTTCACTTAAAAGAAGCAGATCTAGAATTTTAAAATGATGGAATTAGCAGACAAGGAGTTTTAAAAAACTGTTCCAGGATACATGCTATAGGATTATAGGAAAAATTGAATAAAGTGAGGAGATAAACTGTAGATATAAAAAAACAAACCACATAGTATGCATATACAATATGTTTATCCATTTAACTGTTGATAGATATTTGGGATTTTTCCTCCAGTTTTTGGATATTATATACAGTTCTATGAAGATTTGTGGACAAGTCTTTGTGTGAGCATGTGCTTTTATCCCCCTTCGGAAATAACTAGGAATGGAATTTATGGGTCATGTAGTAATATATGTTAAACTTAACTTTATAAGAAACTGCTGAACTGTTTTGCAATATATAAGTTGTTGAGCATACTTAACAATTGTTATTGTCATTATTTGTAATTTTATACATTCTAGTGGGCGTCTAGGAGCCATGGTGGAGCAGTGGTCAAGAGCTCGGCTGCTAACCAAAAAGGTCAGCAGTTCAAATCCACCAGCCACTCCTTGAAAACTCTATGGGGCAATTCTACTGTGTCCTATAGGATCACTACAAGTTGGAATCAACTTGACAGCAACAGGTTTCCTCCCAGCCCCCAGTGGATGTCTAGTGATATTTCTTTGTGGTTTTAATTTTCATTTCCCCGATGTTGATCAAATTTTTATGTACTCATTGGCCATTTGGAAATCTTTTGTGAATTATCTACTTAAGGCTTTGCCTATTTTTTAATTGAATTGTCTCTGTCTTGCTGACTTGTCGCTGTTCTTTGTATAATCTGGATACAAATTCATTGTCAGATCTATGCAGTGCAAATATTTTTCCAATTCAGTAGATTGATTTTTCATTTAATAGTATCATTCAAGTAGAAAACTTTTTCAGTTTTGAGGAAGTTTATCATTTTTGCTTTTTTGGTTTGTGTTCTCTGTGTCGTATCAGAAATATTTGCTTCAACCAAGGTCACAAAATGATTTTTTCCTAGCTTTTCTGCTAGAAGTTTTAGAATTTTAGTTTTCACAATTAGGTCTATGATCAAGTTTTAGTTGTGTATGGTGTGAAGTATGAATTGATGCTCTTTTTTTCCCATATGTTTACCCAGTTGTTCTAGCACCATTCATTGAAAAGACTATCATTTCTCCATTGAATTGCCTTGCCATTATTGTAGAAAATCATTGAACACACACACATGATAAAAAGCATTTTTCATGTCTTTTTTTCAGCATCTATTGAGATGATATAATGGTATGGTATTTCCCTTTTATTTAGTTTCATTGATCTAAATATCTATCCTTATCCTAGTGACATATGGTTGTGATTACCATAGCTTTGGCATAATTCTTGAAATCAGGTAGTGTAAGTCTTCCAACCTTATTCTTGTTCATAACTGTTTTAACTTTTCTAGCTTCTTTGCATTTCTATATACAAATTTTGAATTCATTAATTTCTATAAAATTATCTGCTAGAATGATGTCTGAGTGTTGACTCTGTAGATCAATTTGGAAAGAATTAAGCTCTTAACTATATTGAATTGTATGATCCATAAACACACTATAGCTCTACGTTGATTTAGTTGTTTAATTTCTCTTAGCAATGTTACACAGTTTTCAGAATGTTAAATATTAAACAAATATTGATGATTTTACCCCTACATATTTCATATTTTTGTTTCTATAGTAAATAATTTTTAAATTTTAATTTCTAAATGTTCATTGTAAGCGTATAGAAATACAGTTCATTTTATTATTATTTTTAATAATATTTAAGTGTTCGGGCGGGGCCAAGATGGCAGAGTAGACACATCCGGTAGACCCTCTTACAACAAAGAACTGAAAAAAACATGTGAATCGATTATATATGACAATCTAGGAGCCCTGAACATCAAAGGTGAAGTTGAGGAACCAGACTGAGTGGCAGGGGGAGGGAGAGACAGTTCGGAAGATGCAAGGAGTTGCCAAACCTGACCAAGCGAGAGCCTGGGCCTTTCAGGCCTGATCAGCTCATGGGTGAGCCGTGAGGCAGGCAAGCAGCGGTGCTTGGGAAGCATATTCCACACCAGGAGAGATACAGCAGCAGAGAGTCTACTTGGCCACACAGAGCCAGTGAGAAGCAGCCCTCAATCAGCGAAAGATAAGTACTTGCGTCTGGCCCACCGCGGGGACCAAAAACAACCCCCTTAGGGAAAAACCTATCTCCCATTTACCTCCCCGCTCCCTGCTCTGCACTGGGTCCTGGAACAGCTTCAGCAATTGCCAACTCCCCTGGGCCGGAAGTAGGATCCGTCACAACCCATGAGCCATTCTTCCGGCCTTGGAGAGTGAACAAATTAACAAACAGGAAAAAATAAACTGCCAGCCACCCTAAGCCAGGAACTCAGGGTAGGCACAGCTCCTTTGCCTAGGCACAGGCATGAGGGACCCACGGACTTTGAGTGCCTTCCCCCTGCAGAGACTTCTGTGGGCCCATTTCAACAGCGTAGGCCCCCATTACTGCAGTACAACAAGGTATATACCTGAAGTCTAACTTCAACTGTTTCAGCTATGAAGTGGCAGGTTCTTGACATTTGACACTGCTCTGTCCATTAAGCAGAGTCTTCACCTACACACATCAGGGGCCTGAGGACTGGTGCCTCCACCCACTCCACCTAGCCACCTGCGATAGGGGCCCAAGAATAAGAGGTGCACCCAGTCCTTATAGCCAACAGCATTGGTGGTCATAGTGCAGCTGCAAAGCCCACCCACCCACGCACTCTAGGGAACAGGGACACACCGTCCTCCTGGACACTCGGGGGCAGCCATCAGCCCCTTGCCTTGCTCAAAGTGTGTCCCCATGCTGCAGCCAGATACCTGTGCCTACAACAATCACCCATGCCTGTCTAGGACTGTAGGTAAGACCCTGCACCACATACTTGGTGGCTATCTACCTGGGCACCTGATCTGAATCCATACAAGAGGATTGGGCGGACTCCTGAGCTCACAGCCCTAGTAACAGATCTAACCACCTAGTGAGAAGACATTAGAGCTTCAAAGGTGTCATAATAAAACTAGCTCACACAAGCAGCCTATTTGGGCATATCAAAACAAAACAAGAAGCTAGGACACAGTAAGCAAACATAAAATAAATAAATATAAGAATTTATTGATGGCTTGGAGACAACAGTCAATATCAAATCACATAAAGAGGCAATCCATGATGGCTTCAGCAAGCTCCCAAAATAAAAAATCTAGAAATTTTCCAGAGGAGGAAAATTTCTTGGAATCATTGGAGGCAGAATACAAAAGATTAATATACAGAACTCTTGAAGAGATTAGGAAGGAAATTAAACAAAAGGCAGAACATGCAGTAGAGGAAATTAAAAACATTAGAGAAGAGCATAATGACCAATTTAACAGGCTACAAGAATCCAGAGAGACAACAATCAGCAATCCAGATGATTAACAATTAAATTTCAGACATAGACAACTCAATAGAAACTCATAGGAGCAGAACCGAGGCAATGGAAGTCAGAATTAGTGAGATTGAAGATAAAGCACTTGACACCAACTTATCTGAAGAAAAATCAGATAAAAGGATTTAAAAAAATGAAGAAACTCTAAGAATTATGTAGGATTCTATCAAGAGGAATAACCTACAAGTGATTGGAGTATCAGAACAGGGGGGGATAACAGAAAATATAGAGAGAATTGTTGAAGATTTGTTGGCAGAAAACTTCCCTGATATCATGAAAGATGAGAAGATATCTATCCAATATGCTTATCGAACCCCACATAAGGTAGATCCCAAAAGAAAGTCACCAAGACATATAATAATCAAACTTGCCAAAATAAAAGATAAAGACAGAATTTTCAGAGCAGCTAGGGAAAAATGAAAAGTCATCTTCGAAGGAGAGGCAATAAGACTAAGCTCAGACTACTCAGCAGAAACCATGCAGGCAAGAAGGCAGTAGAATGACATATATAAAGCCTTGAAGAAAAAAATTGCCAGCCAAGAATTATATATCCAGCAAAACTGTCTCAAAATGATGGTGAAATTAGGGCATTTCCAGATAAACAGAAGTTTAGGGAATTTGCAAAAACCAAACCAAAACTACAAGAAATACTAAAGGGAGTCCTCTGGTTAGAAAATCAATAACATCAGATAACAACTCAAGATTAGAACACAGGACAGAGCAACAAGACATCAACCAAGATAGGGAAGTCACAAAAACAAACCAAAGCTAAAACACTTAAAATAGGGAAACAGCTGTCAATATGTAAAAAATGACAATATTAAAACAAAAAGAGGAACTTAAAAAATGTAGACAGATTTTTCATATGGAGAGGAAGTCAAGGCGTTACAAAGAAATAGACTGGTATAAACATAGAAAAATAGGGGTAAATATTAAAGAAACCACAAAGGAAACTAACAATCCGACAAGTCAAAGAAAACTAGAAAAATATAAAGACTCAGCAAATACAAAATTAACAACAATGAAAAAGTTGAAAAGAAAATACATGAAGAAAACAACTCAGCACAGAAAATTACATGGAAGAAAGAAACTGTGAACAACACACAAAAAAGACATCAAAATAACAGCTCTAAACTCATACCTATCAATAATTTTGCTGAAATGTAAATGGAATAAATCCACCAATAAAGAGACAGACGGTGGCAGATTGGATTAAAAAAAACATGATCCATCTATATGCTGCCTACAAAGAGACACATCTTAGACTTAAAGCACAAACTAAAACTCAAAGGATGAAAAAAAACATATCAAGCAAACAACACTCAAAAAAGAGCAGGAGTGGCAATATTAATCTCTGACAAAATAGACTTTAAAGTAAAA
>NW_004443987.1:11646469-11649144 GCF_000243295.1 Trichechus manatus latirostris
TTCAGAGCAAAGAAAAGGATGGAATACTCCCAAACTCATTCTATGAAGCCAGCATAACCCTGATACCAAAACCAGGTAAAGACACCACAAAAAAAAGAATATTACAGACCAATATCCCTCATGAGCATTGACGCAACAATCCTCAACAAAATTATGGTCAATAGAATTCAGCAACATATCAAAAAAATAATTCACCATGGTCAAGTGGTTTTTATAGCAGGTATGCAGGTAAGGTTCAACATTAGAAAAGTAATCAATGGAATCCATCACATAAATAAAACACGAAAACCACATGATCTTATCAATCAATGCAGAGAAGGCATTTGACAAAGTCCAACACCCATTCTTGATAAAAACTCCCAACAAAATAGGAACAGAAGGGAAATTCCTCAATATAATCAAGGGCATTTATACAAAGCCAACAGCCAACATCATCCTAAATGGAGAGTTTGAAAGCATTCCCCTTGAGAACGAGAACCAGCAAGGATGCCCTTTATCACCACTCTTATTCAACATTGTCCTGGAGGTCCTAACCAGAGCAATTAGGCTAGAAAAAGAAATAAAGGGCATCCAAATTGGTAGGGAAGAAGTCAAAGTAACTCTATTTGCTGATGATATGATCTCATACACAGAAAACCCCAAAGAATCCAAAAAAAAAACTACTGGAACTAATAGAAGATTTCAGCAAAGTTTCAGGATACAAGCTAAACATACAAAAATCAGGTGGATTCCTCTACACGAATAAAGGGAAGTTCCAAGAAGAAATCACCAAATCAATACCATTTACAATATCCCCCAAGAAGATAAAATACTTATACAATGAAAAACTACAAGACACTACTGCAAGAAACCAAAAGAGACCTGCATAAGTGGAAAAACATACGTTGCTCATGGATAGGAAGACTCAACATTGTGAAAATGTCAATTATACCCAAAGTGATCTACTGATACAATGCAATCCCGATTCAAATTCCAATGGCATTTTTTAATGAGATGGAGAAACAAATCACCAACTTCATATGGAAAGGAAAGAGGACCCAGATAAATAAAGTATTACTCAACAATGTGGGAGGCCTCACACTATCTGATTTTAGAACCTATTTTACCGCCACGGTAGTCAAAAGAGCCCAGTTCTGGTACAACAACAGATACATAGGCCAATGGAACAGAATTGATAATCCAGACATAAATTAATCCACCTATGAACAGCTGATATTTGACAAAAACCCAAAGTTCATTAATTGGGGAAAAGACAGTCTCTTTAACAAATGGTGCTGACATAACTTGGCGTCCATCTGCAAAAAACTGAAACAAGACCCATACCTCACACCACCCACAAAAACTAACTCAAAATGGATCAAAGCCCTAAATATAGAATCAAAAACGGTAAAGATCAAAGAAGAAAAATTAAGGACAACGCTAGGAGCCATAATACGTGGCATAAACAGAATACAAACTGTAAGTAACAATGTACAAGCACCAGAAGAGAGACTAGATAACTGGGAGCTCTTAAAAATCAAACACTTAGGCTCATCCAAAGACTTCACCAAAAGAGTCAAAAGACAGCCTACCGATTGGGAAAAAATGTTTGCCTATGACAAATCTGATCAGTATCTAATCTCTAAAATCTGCAAGATATTGCAAAACCTCAACATCAAAAAGACAAATAACACAATTGAAAATGGGCTAAGGATATGAACAGGCACTTCATCAAAGAAGATATTTAGGTGGCTAACAGACACATGAAGAAATGATCATGATCATTAGTCATAAGAGAAATGCAGATCAAAACTACAATGAGATATCATCTCACCCCAACAGGGTTAGCATTAATCCAAAAATAATAATAAGTGCTGGAGAGGTTGTGGAGAGACTGGAAAACTTGTACACTGTTGATGGAAATGTAAAATGGTGCAACCATTTTAGAAATCGATTTGGGGCTTCCTCAAAAAGCTAGAAATACAACTACCATATGATCCAGCTATCCCGCTTTTTGGACTATATCCTAGAGAAATAAGAGCCATCATACAAATAGATGTATGCACACTCATGTTCATTGCAGTGTTGTTCACAATAAGCAAAAGATGGAAACAACCTAGGTGCCCATCAACGGACGAATGGATAAACAAATTATGGTACATCCACACAATGGAATACTACGCGACGATAAAGAATAACAATGAAGCCATGAAACAACTTGTGAAATCCGGACGGCATTATGCTGAGTGAATTTAGTCAGTCACAAAAGGACAAATATTATATAAGACCACTATTATAAGAACTCAAGAAAATGTTTAAACAGAGAGGAAAACATTCTTTGATGGTTAGGAGTGTGGGGATTGAGGGTGAGTGTTATTTACTAACTAGATAGTAGATAAGAATTATCTTAGGTAAAGGGATGGACAGCACACACTCCAGGGGAAGTCAGCACAACTGGACTAAACCAAAGCTAAGAAGTTTCCTTAATACAAGCAAACACTTTGAGGGACAGAGTAGCAGGGGTAGGGTTTTGGGGACCATGTTTTCAGGGGACGTCTAGGTCAATTAACATATAAAGCTGATTAAGAAAACATTCTGCATCCCACTTTGGTGAGTGGCATCTGGGGTCTTAAAAGCTTGCAAGCGGCCATCTAAGATGCATCAATTGGTCCCAACCACCTGGAGTAAAGGAGAAT
>NW_004443987.1:11649244-11663165 GCF_000243295.1 Trichechus manatus latirostris
CCTGGCTACCACCAATGACCACCCTGACAGGGAATAAAACAGAGAGTCCCTGATGGATCAGGAGAAAGGTGGGGTGCAGAACTCAAATTCTAGTAAGAAGACCAGACTTAATGGTCTGAATGAGGCTGGAGGAACTCCAGATAGCACGGCCCCCGGATTCTCTATCAGCCCAGAAGTAAAACAATTTCCGAGGCCAACTCTTAAGACAGGGATTGGACTGGACTGTGGGACATAAAGTGATACTTGTGAAGAGTGTGCCTCTCAGCTCAAATAGAAACAAGAGACTACACGGGCAGCTTCTGTCCGGAGGTGAGATAGGAAGGCAGAGAGTGTTAGGAGCTGGTTGAATGGACATGGGGAACCAGGGGTGGAAAGGAGGAGTGTGCTGTCACAGTATGGGGAGAGCAATTAGGGTCATGTAACAATGCATGTATAAATTTTTGTATCGGAGACTAACTTGAAATGTAAACTTCATTTAAACTCCAACAATAAATAAACAAAAAATAATAATAAACTATAATTCCACCTGTGTCAAGGGAAAAAAAAAGATTTATAGTCTTGGAAACCCTATGGGGAAGTTCTACTCCGTCCTATAGGGTCATTATATGGAATCGATTTGACAGCAACAGGTTTTTGGTTTGGGTTTAGTGCAAGGTAAGTCTCAAAGCCTTGCCAATGATTTAAAAACTGCACGTGCAGCAAGTGAAGGTGACTGTGAGGAAGAATTCGTTGCGAGTAAGGGTTGGTTCAATCTTTTCAAAGCGAAGGCAAATTTACACAATATGAAAGTTCAAGGTCAAATTGTTCCTCAGTCAGACATTGGTAACCCAGAGACTGCGTGTAGTTGGAATTCTTCTTAGGGGAGGAACACACCCTTGGGAGCCAGCCCAGCTGTGAGTTCAAATCAGGGTCCTAGCATCTACTCTACATTAAAGCATGGGCAGGCTGCTCCCTCACTGCCTCTATATATGTGAAATGGAGCACCCCAGCCATGTGGCTGGGCCATGAGATAAGGATCACCTCTACAGAGTGCAGACAGCATGGTACCTGGCCTACAGGAAGGCATTCATCAAATATTTGCTGAAGGGTGAAAGAATAAAGCAATTTTGGGGGGGAACAATTTTCTAAAAGACGTCAACCACTGCCTTGTGGACAAAAATAACTGTGGAGTATGCACTCTCATCTGTTTGTATCAACGAGGATTGTTTTATACTCGTTTATATTTGCACACCCATGAGGACAACAGCCAGCCAGGCTGAAGGCACAGGGATGGACAGGCCTTCTTCGATTCCACGTCAATACCTAACGGCATTGATGAAAAGCCGTTCATTTCCCTGGATCCAAACTAAAAACTGTTATTTTATCTCTAGTGTAACCACATTCAATTTGTCACATTATGACTACTAGGAAACATTAAGAAAATACATATTTTACCAAAAACATGAAAAATACCTCTATAGTGATGAGGAAAAATCATACATATGGGCCTTTTCTTTTTCAGCAGAGCTAATAGGAAAATATTCGGACAGAGCCATAAATGCTTTGCCTAGTGAAAGGGCAGGGCCCCAGGAGTTCTTTCATCTGCCTGGAGAATGGAATGTTACCCAACACAACATCCCAGAGCTTACTGCTGACATGATCTCAAGTGCAACCTTGTGGCTTGAATCACGTCAGAGCACAAGCCAACTGCGACAGTTCCTCATCGCCCGATTGCGTGCCCTAAGCGTAGCAGACACTCACGTTAAGAAATAAATTTTAAGACTGAAAAGCAGTAGTGACACTTGACTACACACGTGACTCCTTTATCCCATAATATTTCTTTTAAGTGCCAGATGACTATGAAGTTGGCAGTAACTTTCATGATGATGAATTCTTCAGGGACTCTTCGTCACAACCTAGAGACACTGAGATGGGCGTTTCGCAGTGTTCTCATCTCAGTGATGATGCCAAACAAACACTTCAAGAGAAAGAGCTTGCATGCCCAAATTTAATATGCCAGCCAGTACTTTAACTTAACACAAAAGGGTTAATGCAAAAAGCATACATTATTAACACATAATAGAGCCAGAGAGCCAGAGAAAATACTCAAATCCAGGCAAGTTTGGAAAAGGGTGATACGAATATACTGAACAAAAATAGTGATACTTTAAATAATCAAATATTTATATTCAGAATCCTTGAATTAAGAATTAATAGACATGCTAACTAAATAAATACATAGTTTCCATTTTAATAAGGAAACATTTACAAACAAAATAGATGCTACCAAATAGAAACAAATTAGACAAAGAATTTTAATTTTACTGAACGTTTTTCATAGCTTTAGCTCTATTCCTTCTAATTCCACAGTAAAATGATGAGCAAATACATATTTTTACTTTTTATTTCATTTTTATATTATTTTATTTTGATACGATTTTATTTTTTGAACAAGTATTTTACAAAGTAACTTTCGGTAGTTTCAATCATTCTAAAAGTTAAAATTTAAGAGATATAATGAAAAATGTTAGTTTTTTTAAGTAAGCATTAATCATCATTGATATGGTTATTTCCTTTAAGTAATTATACAGAGAGAGAGCGAGACAAATGGTCTTTCAAGATTAAAATCAAAAGGCTGAAAAGACTAAAGAGCTAGCAGTGCCTGCCACACTATCACACTGAGGCAAGATCTTCTGTTGGCACTGGATTCTAACAGCCCCTGAGAGAGGCATTTGACTCACCCAGCCCCCCGGGAAGGTGTGTGATGACAAACTCTGGGAGCAGTGGTCGGAACTGGGCATCTTCCTCCACAGTGGGGAGAAAGAAACAAGGACCAAGGGCCAGGAGATGCAAGGAGATTCCTGGACAATATTTCTGTCCCTGAGCCAGAACTCAATTTTGCAGTTTCATTGTTTTCTTAGAAGAGCTTTTATTCATGCAAAGCACAGTGGAGATTCAGATAAGAATAATAAAATGTAAAATAATAATAATAATATTTAATTGTATTTTCAGTGGAAATGTACATAACAAAACAGGTTTCCATTCAACAATTTCTACACATATTGGTCAATGACATTGGTTACATTCTTCACATTGTACGAACATTCTCATTATTTCCGTTCTAGTTGTTCCATTTCCATTAACCTAGTCTCACAGCCTCCCGACCTTCTCATTTATGCTTTAGAGTGTTCACCATTTGGTCTCATATAGATGTTTTTTTTTTTAAGAGCACAGTACTCAAGGGTGATATTTGTTACTTTATGAGCTAACCTGCTATTTAGCTAAAAGGTGACTTGAGGGGATAGTTTCTGTTCAAGGTTTAAAAAATATCTCAGTTCAGAAATCTTAGGGATTCCTTCTGTCTCAGAGGGTGCAGTAAGTATGGATTGTTTTGAGAATTTGAAGTTCTGTTCCACATTTTTCTATCAGGATTCATCTATTGTGGTCCTGATCAAAATGTAGGTAGTGATAGCTGGGCATCTCTAGTTCTTCTGGTATCAGGGTAGAGGAGGCCATGGTTCATGTAGATAATTAGTACTGAAGACTGGTTCCTTCCCTAAATCTTGGATTTCCTTCTTTCTCTTTTGCTTCGAACGAGTAGAGACCAATAGTTGTATCTTAGATGGCTGCTTGCAAGCTTTTAAGACCCAAGATGCTTCTCACCAGACTAGGATGTAGAATATAAACTTTATGACCTATATTGCTGTTGAGTCGATTCCAACTCATAGTGACCCCATAGGACAGAGTAGAACTGCCCCATTAGGGTTTCCAAGGAGCAGCTGGTGGATTCGAACTGCTGCCCTTTTGGTTAGCAGCCTGAGCTCTTAACCACTGTGCCAGCAGGGCTCCTATATTATGCCAATTGACCAAGTTGTCCCACAAGACTGTGACCCTAAGTCTTCAAACCAAGAAAACTAGTCCCGTGAAGTGATTGGATATGTCCAAGAAGTATCAGTTTCTGTGAACCTTATTTGTTTTATTATAAATTAGATATAGAGATAGAGATACATAGATATAGCTATATAGATATATATGCTTACGTACACACAGGAGCCCTGGTGGCGTAGTGGTTAAGCTCTTGGCTGCTAATCGAAAGGTTGGCGGTTCAAAGTCACCAGCCACTCCACATTAGAAAGATGTGGCAGTCTGCTTCCATAAAAACTAAAGTCTTGGAAACCCTATGGGGCAGTTCAACTCTGTCCTATAGGGTAGCTATAAGTTGGAATCGACTCGACAGCAAAGGGTTTTATACATACATACACAACCCTATGTAGTTTGATTGTGAAATAAAATTTATTTTTAGATATTGAACTTGTATCCTTCAACCTTATTAAATTTACTTATTTTTGTAGATTTATTAAAATTTTCTACTAACCGTATCATGTTATCTCCGAATACTTCTTCCTTTTCGATCACTATGCCATTTCTTTATTGCACTGGCTAGTATCTCCAGTAGAATATTGAATAGAAATTGTGAGAATCAGCATCCTCATATTTTTCCTGATCATTAAGTATGATGTTAACTGTAGGTTTTTCATAGATGTCCTTTATCAGGTTGTGAAACTTCCCTTCTATTAAGTGACTGTATTGAATTTTGTCAAATGATTTTTCTGCATCTATTAAGATGATATAATGATACTTCCCCTTCATTTTGTTAATATGGTGAATTGCAATGACTTATTTTAAAATGTCAAACCAAACTTGTATTCCTGGGATAAACCCCACTCATACATAATGTATTATCATTTTATATATTTTTGATTCAATATGTTTAAATTTTGTTACAGATTTTTATGCTTGTATTTATGAGAGTTATTAGCCTGTAGTTTTTCTTTTCTTTGTTTTCTTGTAATGAGTTTGTCTGCTTTTGGTCTCTGGGTAATTCTGGAATCAAAACACGATTTGGCAAGGGTTCACCCCTTCTCTATTTTCTGAACAGTTTGTGTAGGATTGGATTTATTTTTTTCTTAAATATTTGGTAAAATTCACCAGTGAAACCATCTGGGAATTTTCCTTATGGAAAGATTTTTTTTTTAATTATGAATGCAATTTATTTAATAAATATATTGCTATTCAGATTATCTATTTCTTCTTGTGTCAATATTGGAAATTTGTCTCTTTTAAGGAATTTTTAGAATTTACTGAAATAACGTTCTCCTTAGTTTTCCCTTATTATCCTTCAGTTGGCTGTAAGATGGGTAATAATGTCTTCTCTTTCACAATGATATTGGTAATTTGTGTCTTTTCTCTCTGTCTCTCTTTTATCAGCCTAATAGGAGATTTATCAAGTTTTTTAATCTTTTGCTAAAACCACTTTTATGTTTTCTTAATTTTCTCTATTTTTTCAGTTTTCAATTTCATTGATTTCTGATATTTATTATTTGCTTTCTTCTTTCTTTGGGATTACTTAGATTTTCTTCTAGTTTACTAAAAGGGAAATTTAGATCACTGATTTGGGGTGTTTCTTCTTTTGTAATAAAAGAATTTACATATAAGCATCAAAGTACTTTTTTAGCTGTACCCCACAATCCTGATATGTGTTTTGATTTTTATTCAGTTCAAAATATTTTCTTTAATTTACCTTGGAAGTTCTTTTTTGATAATTTGTTTATTTAAAAGTGTGTTTTTTTAATTTACAAATACTTGGGAATTGTGCAAATTTTTTAAATAATTATTTTTATTTTTATTGAAGTGAAATATTCATAACACAAAATTTGCCATTCAAATCATTGTTAAGTATATAATTCAGTGGCATGAATTACATTGAAAATGTTGTGCAACCACCATCACCATCAACCTCCAAACTTTTTATGACACAAAACAGAAACTCAGTATCCATTAAACAATAACTCTCCATTCCACCCTCCCCTCGGTCCCTGGTAACCATCTATCTTCTTTTGCCTCTATGCATTTGCTTATTCTAGATACTTTATATAAGTGAAACCATACAATGTGTGTCTTTTGTGTCTCGCTTATTTCAGTTAATGCAATGTTTTCAAGGTTCATCCATGTTGTAACCTGTATCAGAACTTCATTTCTAAATAATATTCTCTTGTATGTATAGTAATTACTGATAGGAAAGACTTACTCAATTTTGCTATTTGTTATCTCTGTGTCATATACTGTTTTTATCCCTCATTTCCTCCATATTGCCTTCTTTGGTGTGTAGTTAATTTTTTGTAGTGAATCATTTTGATTCTCTTCTCATTTCCTTTTGTGTAAATTTTTAAAGATATTTTTCTTGTGATTACCATGAGGATTACACTTAACATATATTATGGATTGAATTGTGTTCCCCCCAAATGTGTGTTGGAATCCTCATTCCTATACTTGTGAATGTAATATAATGTAGTGCAATGTAATGTAACCACTTTCCACAATGCAGATCACACCAGTGTAGGGTGGATTCTAAACCTAATCACTTCTGAGTTATACAAAGAATAGAATAAACACAAACACACAGAAACAGGGGGGAGACAGATGCTATCTGACAACAAAGGCAGATGAAATCTGCAAGATGATTAGAAAAAGAAGGACCTCCCCCAGGAGCCACACCCTGCATTTGGACCTCCAGATTCCTAAATTGTAAGAAAATAAATTTCTGTTCTTTAAAGTCACCCACTTGTGGTATTTCTGTTATGACATCACCTAGAACAGCATCCTAAATTTATAACAATCTGGTTTGGATTGAAATCAACTTAACTTTAATAGAATGCAAGAATTCTAATCTTATACAGCTCTTTCTCTCTTGTTTATGTTGTTGTCACAAATTATGTCTTTATACATTGTGTGCCCAATAACAAAAATGTATCATTATTTTTATTCCTTCATCCTTTATATCATATATGACATAGCAAATGGATTGAAACTGTTGCCGTTGAGTCAGTCCTGACTCATGATGACCCCTTGTGTGTCAAAGTAGAACTGTGCTCCATAGGGTTTTCAATGACTGATTTTTCAGAAGTAGATCACCAGGCCTTTCTCCAAGGCGCCTCTGGGTGGACTTGAACCTCCAACCTTTGGGCTAGCAGCCAAGCACATTAATGGTTTGTATCACCCAGGGACACCTAACAAGTAGAGTTACAAACAAAAACTACATTAAAAATGCCTTTATATTTACCTATGACATTACCTTTACTTGAGATTTTGATTTCTTTAGATAGCTTCGAGTGACTATATAGTGTCCTTTCATTTCAACCTGAAGGGCTCTTCTTCTTATAGGGCAGGTCTACTGGTAACAAACTCCTTCAGATTTTGTTTATCTGAGAGTTTCTTACTTTGGCCCTAATTTTTTAAGGACAGTTTTTCTGGATACAGAATTCTTGGTTGACAGCATTTTTTGTTTGTTTGTTTTACTTTCAGCACTTTAAATATGTCATTTCACTGCCTTCTGGCCTCCATGGTTTCTGAGGAGAAATTGCACTTAATCTTATTGTGCATCTTCTCTATGTGATGATTTTCTTCTCTTTTGCTGCTTTCAAGATTCTCTATCTTTGGTTTTTGAGAATTTCATTGTAATGTCTCTTGGTGTGACTGACTTTGGATTTATCCTACTCAGAGTTTGTTGAACTTCTTGGATGTGTAGATGCATGTATTTTGTAAAATTCTTTAATTTTCCAGCCATTATTTCTTCAAATATTCTTTCTCCTGGAACTTCTATAATGAGTATGTGGGTACACTTGAAGTGTCCTATAAGTTTATTATGCTCTATTCATTTTCCCTTATCCGTTTTTCTTTCTGTTCCTCAGAATAGATCATTTCAATTGTCTTATTTTTAAGTCACTGAATTTTTCCTTCCGCCAGCTGAAATTCGCTATTGAAAGCTTCCAGAGAATTTTTTCATCTGAGTTATTATATTTATCAGCTCCAGAATTTCTGTTTGATTATTTTTTATAATCTCTATCTCTTTATTGATGTTCTCATTTTGTTCATACATTGTTTTCCTGATTGCCTTTTAATTATTTGTCCATGTTTTTTTTTTTTTCTTTACCTTTTTGAGCATAATTAAGACAGTTGTTTTAAAGTCTTTATCTAGTAAGTCCAATATCTTGGCTTTCTTGGGGATAGTTTGTTTTGCTTTATGTTATTTCTTTAAAAGGGCTGTTTTTCTCTGTTTCTCTGTATGCCTTGTGATTTTTCATTGAAAACAGAACAATTGAGTAATATAATGTGGCAACTCTGGAAATCAGATTCTTTCCCTTCCTTGGAGTTTGCTGGTTTCTTACTCTTTTTCTTTTTTATTGTTGAAGGCTATAGTAGTCCAATGGTTTAGTAACTTTTCGAAACTATTTTTGGTAAAGACTGTATTACTTGACTTGTGTGTTTACTGAAGTCTCAATAAAAGAAAAAGAAAACAAAATAAAAACAAAACATATCTTGCAGTATTTGCAATTGGCTTTGTGCTAGTGCAATCCTTCAACACTAAGCCAGGCTAACACTGGGGCTAGAGAACAGCCAATGTGAATGCTTAAGTTAATATTCACAAGTCCAGGGATTAGGATAAGGGCATATCTATATGGGGCCCACCATTCAGTCCACTAAACCTTTCTTACCACCTTATATAAAATACCTTAACTTTTCACTGCCTGTCTCCTTAGGCTGTTCTATATTCTCTTTAGTACTAACCAACATCTAACAACTCAACTTGGTTGATAGTGTTGTTCATGTGTTCTATATCCTTACTGATTTTCTCTTTACTTGTTATACCAGTTATTAAGAGATAGGTGTTAAATCTCTATCCAGAATTGTGAATTTGTTTATTTCTCTTTTCAAATCTATATGTTTTATATTCATGTATTTTGAATCTCTATTTTTAGGTGCATGCACATTTTAGGATTGTTATGTCATATTGATTAATTTATTCCTTTGTGATTATAAAATTTCACTCTTTAATCCTGGTAATCTTCCTTGTTCTGATGCCTACTTCATCTGAAGTAATATAGCAACTCCACTTTTCTTTAGAGTTTTCATGGTATATCAGTTAATATCCCTTTACTTGTAATGTATTGATGTCTTTACATTTAAGGTGTGTTTCTTCCACAACCTGTTCCTCCAGTAGTCTTTTTTATCTCAACAAATGGCAAGTCCATTCTTCCAGTTTCTCAAACCAAAAACTATAAACCATAGAGTAATCTTTGACTACTCTTTCACACTTTACACCCAGTACATCATTGCTAACTCTAATTTTATATTATATCCCAAATAAGACCACTTTTCTCACATCCACCATTTCCACCTGGTACTAGACATCATCATTTCTTCTATTATTTCAATAGCCTTGTCAATGGTCTCCTTGTTTTATCCCTGCTATGGACTGAATTGTGCCCTCCAAAAATATGTGTTGTAAATCATAACCCTTCTACTTGTGGATGTAATCCCATTTGGGAATAGGATTTTCTTTGTTATGTTAATAGGTCATGCTAGTGTAGGATGTGTCTTAAGCCAATCTTTTTTTTTTTTTTTTGCTTTTTAATTATTTTTATTTTTGGTTAGTTGTAACTCTTTTTTTTTTTTAAGCCAATCACTTATGAGATACAAAAAGAGCAGATTAGGCACAGAGAATCAAGTACAAATGGAGGGGAAGATACATGTCACATGAAGATTGCCAAGGAACCGAGGAATAGAAGGTGAAAGGAGGCAAGGACCTTCCTCCAGAGCTGACAGAGAAACAAAGCCTTCCCCTATAACTAGCACCCTGAATTTGGTCTTTATCCTCCTAAACTGTGAGGAAATAAATTTCTCTTTGTTAAAGCCACCCACATGTGGTATTTCCTTTATAGGAGCACTAAGAAACTAAGACAATCTCTCAATCTCCTATACCCTAATCTCCACACAGCATCCAAAGGAATCCTTTTATAAGTTTGATTGTATCTCTCCACTGCACATAACCCTTCAATGGTTCCTAATCTCATTCGAAATAAAGATCAAAGTCTTTATAACTGGTCCCCAATTTCCTCTCTATCCTCATGGCCTCACACTTTCCTCCTTGTTTACTCAGGAGCAACCATAATGGTCTCCTTGCTATTTCATGATCACACCAGGCAGTTTCCTGTCTTTGTTGTTTCTGCTGTCTGGAATACTTTTTCATTAGATGTCACATTGCTCAGTTCCTCATTTCATTCTGCACAAATATTATCTATTCAGAGAAGCCTCAAACTGAGTGGCTTAAAATCAGAGAAATTTTTTCAACACAGTTCTTGAAGCCAAAATGCTAAAATCAAGGTGTCAGGAGGGCCACACTCCCTCCAGAAACACTAGGGGTGAATCTGTTCTTTCTCTCTTCCAGCTTCTGGTGGCTATTGGCATTCCTTGGCTTGTGGCCACATCTCTGCTCTGTCTTCACATCGTCTTCTCCTCCGTGTGTCTCAATCCTCCCTGTGCATGTTTCTTATAAGGATACACGTGATTGTATGGAGGACCCACCAGGATAATGAGCTCCTCTTCTCTAGATCTTTAACTTAATCACATCATTTGCCATATAAAGTGATATTTTATTGTGTTTTTGGTGAAAGTTTACACGTAAATTAGGTCCTCATTTGATAATTTCTATACAAATTGTTCAGTGACATTAGTTACATTTTTTACAGTGCATCAACATTCTCTTTAATTGCGTTCTGGTTTTTCCATTTCCAATAGTGTAGTTTACCTGCCTCCTTATCTTCTCATCTTTGCTTTAGAGTAATTGTAGGCTTTTGGTCTCATTCACTCTTTTGCCATTTAAGTTAATATTTACAAGTCTGAGGATTAGGATAAGGACATATCTACTTGAGGTCCACCATTCAGCTCACTAAACCTTCCTTACCACCTTATATAAAACACCTTAACTTTTCACTGCCTGTGTCCTTAGGCTGTTCTATATTCTCTTTAGTACTTACCAGCATGTGACATTGTTACCCATTATACATTTTTAAAAAGTCTGTTTATTGTCTCTTAATGACCCACTAGAGTTTAAGCTTCATTAAGGCAGGGACTTTATCTCTTTTGTTTCCGATGAATTCCAGCTCCTAAGAGAGTGTCTGGCCCATAGTAGGTGCTCAAAAAATGTTTGTTGACTATAAGGCCAAGTGGCTTCTAAAATCTCCTCTTGTTGTAGTCTTGACAAAGAATAAGAAGCCTCCTCTTATGATTTTCCTAAAGCAAGGAGAAGGATGGAACTGAATATCTCTAAGAATCATTAATCTCATCTTATATTGTGCAACTGTTAAATGCTAAGATTTTATCTCTAGATGAATGAGGCACTGAGAATACTCACTTGATTAAGACATTTTGAAATCTTTGCTTTAACTAAACTTTTTAAAAAGTGCAATGAAATGCATTAGGTCCTATGATACAAATTTTAAAGGAATAAAGTGGAAGCTTAAGAGAAAGAGTTGTCAATTATATCTGGAGATGGGGTTTTAGGGAAGGTTCATATGGAATCTTGAAAGTTGAACAGTTTTCCAAATAGAGGTAAGGTGTGCAGGGGACTATTTGGAATGGGCCTAATACGCCATATTTATTTGAACATCACCCTGTAGTGAATGGAGATCCTACCAGTGTTTTAAGCATGGCTCTTTCCTGTTTTAAGGTTCTTAGTGACTAAGGAACCCTGGTAGCACAGTGGTTAAGCACTCAAATGCTTACCAAAAGATTGGTGGTTTGAACCCACCAGCCACTCCAAAGAAGAAAGATGTGACTGTCTGCTTCCATAAAGATTTACGTCTTGGAAACCCTATGGGGGCAGTTCTACTCTGTCCTATAGTGTCGCTATGAGTCGGAATCAACTCAACAACGAGAATGAGTGAGTGACTAAAGACGTGACAAAAGAATTCGGTCAGCCCATTTCCCTGTGTTCCATCCACATGTCCCAAAGAGTTCCAGAAGCACACAAATACCACACTCAAATAGTTCTCTAAGAAAGGAATTAGACCAACTGAATCCATCAAGTATAAGCAGGCTATGGTCATAAGTGACACTATATTTTTTGATTAAACAAAATATAAAATCCTTGTTATGAGATTAATGTTGTGAAAAAACTGATAAATAGTTCAATAAAAAAGAAATAATTATATGTCAAAATTACCTATTTTAGAAGAAGACTAAATGTCATGAAGAGTGGAATTGCTAGTTATGATGGGGTATAATGTAGTCATTAAAAAGGGTGATTATGATGATGATATAATAACAAGAAAATGGTTTAACATATAATGTTAATTTAAATAATAGAATTCAAAATTGCTTTTCCCACAGGATTTCAACTAAATGGTGGTGGTGGTGGGGGGGGAACTATTTTGATAGCCAGACTTCAAAACGGCCCATACTTACCTTAACCACCTGGTAATTATATGCTTTTTAGTCACCTCCCAAATTGAATAGGACTGACCTGTAATACCAATAGGGTATTACAAAAATGACAGTGTGTGACTTCTGAGCCTAGGTCATAAAGGACACTGTGGGTGCTGCTTTTCTCTTTCGTGGATCACTTACTCTGGGAGAAGCCAGCCATAATGTCCACGAGGATATCCTAGCAACCCTATGAACAAGTCCATGACATGAGGAGAACTGAGGCCTCTGCCAATGGCTAGCACCGCATTTGCATCCATGTTCACAAGCTCTTAGAATCAATCCTAATCAAGCCTTCAGATGACTTCACGCCCAACTGACATCTTGACTGCAACCTCTTGAGACACCCTGAGCCATTACCACTCAGTTAAGCTATTCTTGAATACCTGATTCACAGAAACTGTATAAAATAAAAGGAAATGTTCACTGTTGTTTTAAGCTCTAAAATTTTGGTTTAATTTGTTCCATAGCAATCAATAACTAATTCAACCATGAATTTTATTTCCAAAATTTTCTGTAATGTGATATTAATTTTATAATTAATAAAACAATGAAAGAAAGTTGCCTATTTGGTTTTGGTTAACAAAACATAGTGCTAATATCTTTAAAGTGATGGACCAAACCAAACCTGTTGCCGATGAGTTGATTCCAACTCATAGAGACCATATAGGACAGAGTAGAACTGCCCCATAGAGTTTCCAAGGAGCACCTGGTGGATTCTAACAGCCGACCTTTCGTTAGCAGCCTTAGCACTTAACTACCACACCACCAGGATTCCCAAAGTGATGAAAACTACCTTTAAAAAGATTTTAAAATGATAAAATACAGATATAATGAAAAGCTTAAAGCACTGGATTTCATTAGAACTTTTGTTAACAAAAGACTCAAATGAAATCACAGGGAAAACTACAACCAAAAAACCAATACCCTAAAAAACAAGATGAGCTTCATCAAAGAGAGAAACATGGTGAAACACGTTGATGCCAAGATTCATTTAATGTAGGATACAAAAATATTACTATAAAAATGGAAAGAATACCATAAAATGTGTTTACCTGAAATACCAGATCATAAAACTACATAAGCTTATTTTTATTTTTTAATTGTATTTAAGATGAAGGCTTACAGAACAAATAGTTTCTCATGAAACAGTAGTACACATGTTCTTTTATGACACTGGTTAACAACCCCACATCTCAACCCTCTACCTTCTCGACCTTTTTTTTTTTGTGAAAATACACATAGCAAAAGATACACCATTTCAAAAATTTCTACATGCACAGTTCAGTGACATTGACTATGCTCTTCCAATAGTGCTGTTATTCTGACTTAAGATGAAGGCTTACAGAACAAAATACTTTCTCATTTAACAGTTACTACAAATGTTGCCCTATGACAATGGTTAACAATTTCACAACACATCAACAATATCCTTATTCAACCTTGGGTTCCCTATCACCAGCCTCCTTGTCCCCTTCTGCCTTCTGGCCCTTGTCACTGGACTCCTGTACCTCATTAGTCTCATTTGGTTTTACGAGGCTGTCCACTCCCGGGCTGAACAGTGAACCTCGGAGATAACTTCACCACTGAGCTAAAAGGGTGTCTGGGGGCCATACTCTCG
>NW_004443987.1:11668247-11694238 GCF_000243295.1 Trichechus manatus latirostris
ATATTATTCTTGGCTGACAATTTTTTTCTTTCAAGATTTTATATATGTCATCCCATTGCCTTCTTGCCTGCATGGTTTCTGCCAAACAATCCAAGCTTAGTCTTACTGTTTCTCCTCTGCATGTGACTTCCTGTTTTTCACGAGCTGCCCTCAGGACTCTCCGTTCATCCTTGGTTCTGGCGAGTGTGAACATGACATGCCTTGGTGATTTTCCCCTGGGGTCTCTTCTACGTGGGGTTCGTTGAGCTGCCTGGATGCCCAGACCCCCATCCCCCATGACACTGGGGAAGCCCTCCACCAGCAGTTCCCCAGTGATCCTCTCTGTGCCCTCCGCCCTCTCCCCCTGCTCTGGAGCTCCAACCACTCGCAAATCTCTGCCCTTGATGGCATCTCACACAACCCCCAGGGTCTCCTCACCTTTTCCTGTTCTCTTTTCTGAGTTTTGCTCAAACAGAGCTGCATCCAAGTGCCTGTCCTCAACTCCACTGATCCTGTCCTCCACCGCCTCAAATCTGCTTCTCAGCCCTTCTATGACACCGTCAATCTCCGAAATCCTGTTGTTCATCCTTTGGACTTCTAATTGTTGTCTCTGTATTATTTCTAGTTGCAAATCTATCCTGGCATCCTGTTCCTGAATCATTTTCCTGAACTCCTCCAATTCCTTGTCTGTACTTTCCATGAATTTTTCTATATCCTCCTCATGTCCGTCAGCACTTTGCCTCAGTTCTTGGAGAATTCTGAGCATTAGAGACTCGAACTCCTTATCAGGCAGTTCCAGTGCACCTTCTTCCACAGGAGAGTAATCTGGTGTTCTATCCTGGACGCCCACTGGAACCATCCTGTCCTGCCCCTGCACATGTCCTGACATTGTCTGCTGTCTTCAGGGCACTCAGCAGTCACCCTTCTCATTTATTGATTGTAGATTTGTTTGCCTCGTCTCTTTTTTTAAAAAAAAATTTGACTATGTCTGTCCAGGTGGACTGTGCGCTCCCTGCTGTCTGCTCATCCATGAGCTCAACACTCTCCGCCTCCCTCTCCAACTGGAGAGGGTCAGTCACTCAGACATGGCCAGGTAGGGCAGGTCTAGCTGAAGAGGAGTTACTGGGATGGCCCGTTTATGGCACCCCCCACAGCCACCAGGGCAGGTCGGCAATCAGCGCAGGGCAGGCTCCAGCAGGCCGTGCCTGTGCCACTTGGCTGTGCGATGTCAAGCGCACGGTGCAGGTAGGCAGGATGCAGCGGGGTGACTGCTATGTGTGGAGCCAAGATGGACACAGGAGAGAGGAGAGAGGAACAGGAGCCAAAACCACACAAACAAAAAAGAATGTTAGGGGAGCCCACCGCCAGAGTGGAGAGATGAGAGACGGTTGTTTTGTCTCCCACTGGACACTCCGTGAGGCTGCTTTCTCATACCCCCGTTTGCTGGTCTCCGATAGGAATCCAAGATGGTGGATCCGCGCTGCGTTAGCTGGTAGGGGACCTCTGTATAAATCTCTCCTCGCTCTCCTTTCTCTGTCAGTTTTTTCACTCCATTTGGTGCTTGGCTGAGTTCTTTATCTCTTCATTTGATGTTTTAGGGTTTCAGGATTGTTGTATTCTCTGTTCGGCTTAGTTTTTCGTATCTTTGCTGTGGAAGGATGGTGTGGTGCTTCTGCCTAGAGCGCCATTTTGCCAGAACTCTCTACGTAAGCTTTTTAAACAATATAATAATTCTATTTTTCTTCTCTTCAGTTTAGCAGAGATTATGCATGATCCTCCTCTGATTATAAAAACAATAAAAGAAGGATTTGAAATACCCTCTAAGAAATCAATAATATCTAGAGTCAAAAATAAGAATTTGGTAAACTGCTAAACTGTTTTACAATCATATCCTAAAGCATAATTTACCTCTTCTAATATCTAGAGGGTTGCTATGATTCGGAATTTACTCGACTACAGGTTTGGTTTGGGTTTTAATACCTTTCTTACCTGGGTAGCTTTATCTGGGAAACCCTACAAAAACAAGCACAAAATATTAGTCTTAAAGAGAATTTGCAGGTTCATATCATTAAAGACAATGGAGAAAGTAGGATAGAGAAAGTATTCAGTAACTTGGAATAAGGAAATGAGATGATTTGTATGACTTACTCTGTCTTGCCCTTTAAAAAAGGAGAACTAAACCTGTCATTGGAATTTTTTTCCTTTCTCTTAAAAACAAGATATGAAAAAATTCCAACTCTTTAGAGTCACCTTGAATCTCATCTGCTATTATTTGCAAATTTGAAGACAAGAACTGTTATCAATAACTCATTATGTCTACAGAGGAACGTTAGAGCAAGGAGCATGCAAAACTAAAATAACAGTTTGTCCTCTTTTTTCTGGAATCCATTACCATGACTTAGCAATGTTTGACATTTATTGAGCATTTTCTTTGTTCCTGATAATGTGATAAGTGTTTTATTTTTCTTATCTATTTAATCATGGAAACAACCCTGTAAACTAGGTGACATTAGTAATCTCGTTTTAGAGATGATGAAACACCACTACTACACAAGTAACAAGCACACATAGATATCTATATTCTATCTTTTGATATTTTAATAACTTTAAACTGGTTACCTTTAAGAACGGCCTGGGAGCAATTCTGTTCATTTCAGTTAAGTGGGCATATTAATTCTTGGACCAATTAAGTGTTTATATTAACCTAATCTAGTGGACAGTTTTTACATTGAGCTCCTACTATTGTGTCACTGTATATTTTGCTTTTTATTTCAATTTTTATCCAAAACTTTTCCAACTTGTGTTGACTTATGAGGGCATGGAGCATATGATATTTCAAAACTGCTTTTGTATGAATCATTTAAATACTACCTTTGTTTTTGAGCCAACATCCAACAAATTTATTGATTCTCCATCCAGTGTTTATAGTATTTGTTTTGTCATTCAGATTCCCCTACTCTGCATCTCCTCTGGCCAATCTATATAGTGCCAGGAATAATTCAGGTGACATCTTAAGAGCTGAAGCTCTCTATTGACACGCCTCCTTTTCATATTACATTCAGATGATTTATTCAATGCACACACTTCAAAATTGATCTCATCTCTTTCCTTGACTTTCTTTTTCCTCTTGGAATTGATAACCACTAGACATTATTTTCTCTTCTGCTCATCTTTAAGCATTTCATGACAGCACGCTTGCTCTGTGATGAATTCCACTTTTTTTCTGTTTGTTTTGCGTTTCTTACATTTCCATTTGTGTGCAACTTATGACTTTAGATTGTAATCCACTCAGCGAAAAAGTCTTATTTTATTAAATTTTATAACATATATACTATGTATATATAAATGTATGTCATTATTTTCTTCAAGCAAGGTAAAAACAAATAAGCAAACAAAAACAAACATGTAAATATTTAAATAAACCATTTGAAGAAAGAGAAAAACAAATTTTTGAATGCTAAGCCTCAAATTAACTGATTAGTTGAATACTTCAATATTTATTACACACTTACCACATGCCGGGTAGTTTGAACCATATGATCTCTCATTTCATAAAGCTCATTTCCTAGTGGGAGCTCCAGATAATAAATAATCTCATTTATGCATTCACACAATATGTCAAAAACTGTACTACAAGTGGTGGCACAGAGGTGAATAAGATATTTAAAGATCTTATACTCATGCAATAATACTATAGTGGTGGAGACAGATAATAAGTAATAAACCAATAGAAATGGTTAATTTTATATGTCAGCTGGTCTAATTGCTATTCTATAATGTAATCTAATGCAATGTAATGCAATCACCTTCTATAATGTAATCTATTGTGATGTAATCAATCAGTTGAAAAGCAAGTTTCATTACTGTGTGCTCTGCCTCCAGACAATAAATAGATATTTTGGCAGAACTCTCTCTCTTTCTTCACTCTGCCTTCTTTCCATCTTGGGATGCAAGCCTGCAGAAGTCTCCAACTCGTTACCTGACCTTCGGATTTTGGACATGCCAGCCCCTACAATCTCGTTATCCAATTCCTTGCAATACATCTCTTTTTATCCCTCTCTATATTTATACACACACACACACACATGTGCGCGCACCAAAACCCATTGCCGTCGAGTCAATTTCGACTCGTAGCGACCCTATAGGACAGAGTAGAACTGCCCCATAGGGTTTCCAAAGAGCTGCTGGTGGATTTGAACTGCTGACCTTTTGGTTAGCAGCTGAGTTCTTAACCACTGTGCCACCAGGACTCCATATATATATATACATGTATCACTGGTTCTGTTTATCTAACAAATTCTGACTAAGACATTTTTGTATTCACAGTGGTTTTAGAGGAAGAGAATCTTAAGGATGAGTTCTCTCTGAGTTGGTATTGGGGTTTCTGGAATCAGTTCTCAAATCTGGTTAGATTTAAAGGTACTAATGACTCTATTTCTGGTAGGGAAAAGGGCACTGTCACTCCATTGCATGATGTGGCAATAGAAATAAGCAAAATGTCAACATTGGACACTCCTAATCCAATACTTATGAGATACAAGGTTCTGGATAATTGTGTATTTTATACCTTAAAATATTTTGGTCAAACTGACCAGCATAATGACAGTGGCTGGTTGCTTCTACATGTGATGAACAAAGTGGGGAAAGAAAAAGATTAGTTCAGGGCTTCAAAGTCCCAGCTCAAGTGCCACATAAATGACCTGAAAGTTGCTATGTATGCCCTGTAAGAAAGACTTATCTCCTGTAGCCACAAAGCTGAGGTTGCTGAAGACCCTACCTGGACTCTCATGACTGAATTACAATGGCAACTGAATTCTTAAATTCACGAGGTAGCTGATGTTAAAATGAGGGCGTTGATTGGGAAGGAATGGTATTCTAAAAACTAGAATGGGGATATATGGACAGACAGTATGAAACTGGGGACTTTAAGCCCCTATATCCTGTTAAGTCATATTTGCCAGTAGAATCAGTTCTTCCATCCCCCATCTGATGAGACTAATTCAGCTTTGCCTGAGGAAACTGCCTGAAGTGACCCCTGTGGCATATGCCTTGCCAGACACTGCTGAATGTCCTCAGGACCCAATCCTGCCACCCGTCTTTGCTTCTAGACCTATAACTAGACTCAAGTCCCAACAGGCCCCAAAAGGTGAGGTACAGAGTGTAACTCATGAGGAGATGTGCTACACTCCAAAAGAATTCTATGGTTTTTTTAATATATACATACAGAAATCTGGGAAATATTTGTAGGATGGATACTAAAGGTGTGGGATAATGGTGGAAGGAATATAAAGTTTAAATTTATTGATATGAGCCCAAACCAAACCAAACCTGTTGCTATCGAGTCAATTCCAACTTATAGCGACCCTATAGGACAGAGTAGAACTGCCCCATAGGGTTTCCAAGGAGTGGCTGGTGAATTCGAATTGCCAACCTTTTGGTTAACAGCCATGCTCTTAACCACTGCACCACCAGGGCTCCAATATGAGCCCACTAAGAAGAAATTCTGCATTCAATGTTTCAGCGTGAGAGGTTAGAAAGGACCTAACAGTTTATTTGGATGATTGGCTGAAACATGGACCAAAAGGGGGCCTTCAGTAAATGAAGTTGAAATGCAGAAACTGCCTTAGTATACTGCAGAAGGAATCCGAAGTCTTAGGGGAATTAGAATGTTAGAGTGGATTTATCTTGTCAGACCCATCTGTTCACCTACCCCAAAAGTGCCCAGAGAACACAGTTTTCACCACAACTGTGAGGAATACATTTGTGAGGGGAGGCCCAGCATCTTTGAAGAGTGCTGTGATTTCTCTTCTTTGTAGGTCAGATATTACTGTGGGCACCACTGCCACTGAATTTGGGAATTTAAGTACAATGGTGGTCATTGGATCCTGGGGTGGTGGGGGCCAAGTGGCAGCACTTAATTACAGAGGATAAGTAGGGCCTGGTTACCATAATGAATAGCATAGTCAAAGCAGTAATCAAAATAGTCTGACTTGCATAGACTTACAACATTGACTACTTGGTCATGGTATCCCTAGGAATGAAATAGATAGGAATCCTACTAAATATTTACTTGATCTATATAAGAGGAAGAGATCTAGGTCAATTGAACAAAACTGTTACTTGAATTGCCAAATCAGAGAGCCATGGTCCCTCAATCAGTTCCCAGATTTGAGCCAGTTTACAGATCCACAACCCCTTGAATGAAGGCAAGGCCAGGTCCCCTTGAGGAAAGACCTCACTACACTGCCAGAAATTTATACCATTAATCTTTCTCCAGGCCTTTGCCAAAGGGATCGACAACCTTTTACCAGAGTGACTATTCACTGGGGAAAAGGAAATAATCAGAATATGGGGGGATTATTGGACACAGGCTCTGAACTGACACTAATATCAGGAGAACCAAAACATCACTGTGGTCCACCAGTCAGAATAAGGGTGTATGGACGTCAGGCTATTATAGTAGTCTTAGCTTAAGTACATCTCACAGTGAGTCCAGTGGGTTCCTGAAGCCATCATGTGGTGATTTCCCAAGTTCCAGAATGCATAATTGGAGTAACATATTCAGCAACTGGCAGAATCCTCACACTGGATCCCTGACATGTGAAGTGAGGGATATTAAGAAAGGAAAGGCCAAATGGACACAACTAGAACTGCCTCTACCTAGGAAACTAGTAAACCAAAAGCAATACTGCATTCCTGCAGGGATTGTAGAGATTAATGCCACCATTAAGGACTTGAAGGATACAGGGGTAGTGATTCCTACCACATGCCCATTTTACTAGCCTATTTGGTTTGTGCAAAAAACAGATGGATCTTGGAGGATGACAGGGGATTATCATAAACAGGTGATTATTCCAATTGCAGCTGCATTTTCAGATGTTGTTTCATTGCTTGAGCAAATTAATAGATCTGCTGGTACTGATTTGAACTCGCAAATGCCTTTATCTCAATTCCTGTTAGTAAAGATCATCAGAATCAGTTTGTTTTCAGCTTGCAAGGACACTGATACACTTTTATTGTCCTGCTTCAAGGGTATATCAATTTTCCAGTCCTATGTCATAATTAGTCCACTGGGACCTTGATCGCCTTTCCCTTCCACAACACATATCACTGGTCTATTACACTGATGACATCATGACTAAACATAGTGAGCAAGGAGTAGCAACTACTCTGGACTTATTGGTAAGACATTTGCATGCCAGAGGGCAAGAAGTAAACCTGACAAAAATTCAGGGACCTTCCACCACAGTGAAATTTCTAGAGGTCCAGTGGTGTGGGCATGTTGAGATATCCCTTCTAATGTGAAAGATAAGTTGCTGGATCTGGCCTCTCCTACAACTGAAAAGGAAGCACAACACTAGTCAGCCTCTTGGGAGTTTGGAGGGAACATATTCCTCATTTGGGTGTGCTAATTCAACCCATCTACCAAGTGACTGGAAAAGCTGCTTGTTTTGAATGAATCCCAGAACAAAAGATGGCTTTTCAACAGGTCCAGGCTGCCAAGCAAGCTACTCTGTTACTTGGGCCATAGATCTGGCAGATCCAATGGTGCTTGAAGTGGCAGTGGCAGATAGAGATGCTGATTGGAAGCTTTGACAGGCCATTATCAGTGAATCATAGCACAGACCCTTAGGATTTTGGCGATCAAAGACCTGCCATTCTCTGAAGATAATTACTCTTTTTTGTGAGAAACAGCTCTTGGCATGCTAATGGGCCTTAGTAGAGAATGAATGCTTAACCATGGATCATCAAGTTACCACGCAATCTGAGTTGCCCATTATGAACTGGGTGTTATCTGACCATCAAAGTTATAAAAGTAGACGTGCACAGCAGCACTCCGTCATCAAATGAAAGTGGTATATATAAGGCCAGGCTCAAGCAGGCTCTGAAGGCACAAGTACGTTACATGAAGAAGTGGCCCAAATTTCCATGGCCCCACTTCTGCTACCTTACCTTTTCTCTTCTAGCTTGCACCTATGGCCTCATGGGGAGCTCCATACAATCACTTGACTGCAGAAGAGAATATTTGGGCCTGGTTTATAGATGGTTCTGTGTGATATTCAAGCACCACTGAATAGCGAACAGCTGCAGTGCTAGAACCCCTTTTTGTGACCTCCCTGCAGGATAGTTTTGAAGGGAAATCCTCCCAGTGTACCTAACTTAGAGCAGTGCACCTATTCATTTAGTTTGGAAGAAGAAATGGCCATACGTGCAATTAAATAAAGATTCTTAGGCTGTGGTCAATGGTTCAGCTGGATGGCCAGGAACTTGGAAGGAATATGATTGGAAAATTGGTGACAAGGAGGTATGGGGGAGAGGTATGTGGATAGACCTCTCTGAATGGGCCAGAGAAGTGAAGATATTTGTATCTTATATGAATATCCACCAAACGGTGACCTCAGAAGAGGAGGATTTTAATAATCAAGTGGGGATAGGATGACGTGCTCTAAGAATACCAGGCAGCCTCTTTCCCTAGCCACTCCAGTCATTGCCCAATTAGCTCATGGACAAAGTAGCTAGGGATGGAAGTTACACATAGGATCAACAACATGGACTTCCACTCACCAAGGCTGACCTGGCTACAGCCACTGCTGAGTACCCAGTCTGCCAGCTGCAAAGACCAATTCTGAGTCCCCAGTATGGCACCATTCCCCAGGGCGATCAGCCATCAAATTGGCGGCAGGTTGATTACATTGGACTGCCTCCATCATGGAAACGGCAGGGTTTTGTTCTTACTGGGATATACACTTACTCTAGAAATTCAATTCTTCTTCAGTCTTCTTTATTCATTGTCCAGATTTCACATATGTATAAGGCGATGGAAAACATCATGGCTTGGGTAATGCGCACCTTCGTCTTCAAGGTAGCATGTTTGCTTTTTAACACTCTAAAGAGGTCCTTTGCAGCAGATTTGCCCAATGCAATGCATCTTTTGATTTCTTGACTGCTACTTCCATGGGTGTTGATTGTGGATCCAAGTAAAATGAAATCCTTGACAACTTCAAGCTTTTCTCCGTTTATCATGATGTTGCTTTTTGGTCCAGTTGTGAGGATTTTTTTTTTCTTTATGTTGAGATGTAATCCATACTGAAGGCTATGGTCTTTGATCTTCTTCAGTAAGTGCTTCAATTTCTCTTCACTTTCAGCAAACAAAGTTGTGTCATCTGCATATTGCAGGTTGTTAATGAGTCTTCCTCCAATCCTGATGACATGCTCTTCTTCATATAGTCCAGCTTTTTCAATTATTTGCTTAGCATACAGATTGAATAAGTATGGTGAAAAGATACAACCCTGAGACACACTTTTCCTGACTTTAAACCATGCAGTATCCGCTTGTTCTGTTCAAACTACTGCCTCTTGATCCATGTACAGGTTCCTTATGAGCACAACTAAGTGTTCTGGAATTCCCATTCTTTGCAATGTCATTCATAATTTGTTATGATACACACAGTCGAATGCCTTTGCATACTCAATAAATCACAGGCAAACATCTTTCTGGTATTCTGTGCTTTCAGCCAGGATCCATCTGACATCAGCTATGATATCCCTGGTTTCACGTCTACTTCTGAATCCGGTTTGAATTTCTGGCGGTTCCCTGTCAATATACTGCTGCAGCCGCTTTTGAATGATCTTCAGCAAAATTTTACTTTTCTGTGATATTAATTATATTGTTTGATAATTTCCACATTCAGTGGATCACCTTTCTTGGAACTACGTATAAATATGAATCTCTTCCAGTCGGTTGGCCAGGCAGTTGTCTTCCAAATTTCTTAGCATAGACCAGTGAGCACATACCATCTCAGTTGGTATTCCATCAATTCCTGGAGACTTGTTTTTGGCCAATTCCTTCAGTGCAGCTTGGACTTCTTCCTTCAGCACCACTGGTTCTTGATCATATGCTATCTCCTGAAATGGATGAACGTCGACCAATTATTTTTGGTACAGTGACTCTATATTCCTTACATCTTCTTTTGATACTTCCTGCATTATTTAATATTTTCCCTCTAGAATTGACTTGACTACACCGTGTTTGATTTTTTGGTTGTATATATATACCTCACTTGTTCTGTTTCTCTAGAAAAACTTGACTAGGACACTAACCAATTAAAAATAATATTTAAGACATTGTAAGTGCTATGTAGAAGACAATGTAGGTAAGGATGTGGAAAGTTCTCTCCTCAAATAAAGAAATATGATATAAGGAAACTGAGGTTTTTTTTTGTTTGTTTGTTTTTACTTATTGCAGAAGAGAACACACTACATAGGCAATTCTAAACTATCTCATTAGGGAAAGTAGTACATGATATTTATGCTTATGTTTTTGACTGAGAAGTTTTTAGGGTAGGGAATGAGTCCTGGTGGCACAATGGTTAAGTGCTAGGCTGCTAATCAAAAGGTTGGCTGGTGATTCGAACCCACCAGCGGCACCACAGAAGAAAAGAGCTGGAGATCTGCTCTTGTGAAGATTACAGCCTAGGAAACTCTATGGGGCACTTCTACTCTGTTCTATAAGGTAGCTTTGAGTCAGAATCGACTCGATGGCACACAACAACAACAACAACATGAGAGACCGGTTGAGGCTTTGAATTGGTTGATTTCTTAAAAAGGTCGGTGCAAGAGAACAAGGTGCAAAGAAAGCGAAGAGATTCTGTGATTGGATTGCTTAACTGAGGATATGGATCTTCTAATTCCCCACACCTTTGGCCATCCTCTGGCCAGACCAGTCAGCTACAAAAGCATTCTTACACTAGTTCTACACAACTCTTATGGTTGCTAGATGACACCATTGTCTCAAAAATAATAGTTTGGAGTTGGACCAGGCCTTGACCTTTATGATATTTTTGTCAAATGATGAGTTGATTCATCTGATAGTACATTAATGGCACAGTAACATATAAGACTCTGGAGAGTACACATGTAAAAATAGCATGAGGATGACACCTGCTCTCCTCTAACTTCACAAGGGGAAAGGAGAATCGAATCAACAGCCTAACGCTGATTCCTATGAGGTGGTAGTCAGACATGTCTCCTCTATCCACCATTTTTACCGATTCTGACACCAACTGTCCCTCCATGGCACTCAACTTCTCTGTTGGGTTTGATAATTCAGCACAATGGCCACACAGAACTCACAGACCATTGTCACAGTTATGGAATTTTTTAGGGAAGTAACAGGTTACAATTCAGGTTCAGGAATGCTCAGGATACAGTTCTTCCATCAGGACAATCTCTTTTCAACTGTACACTCAGGCATGACTTTCTCTGTCCCCTTGTCCTCTGCCCTGCTCTACAAGTGTTACAAAACTTCTAGCTCTGCTGATAAGTGCCCAAAGGTACCCCATTCACCAGTAAGCCTTGGCCTGATGGTGCCCAGTAGTAGCTCCCTGGGTCAGCAAACCTAGCTCCACCAAGTGCCCAGAGGCACCCTACTCTACCAGCAAGCCCCCTGCCCCAAAACACTCAGCTTTCTCGCTCTGTGGGCTGAGAAGCCCAACATACCGTCTCCTGCCAGTCTCTCCTTCTGCCGTTTCTCTGCCACTGCATCTTGCCGTCTTTGGTGTTACAGCACTCTCTCTCTCTCTGTGTGTCTCGGTTCCAGGAGCTTCTCAGCACAGAGATCCAGGCTCAGAGGATGCTCTTTGCTCTTGGCCCTTCTTCCTTGGTGGTGGAGAGATCCTCTCTCTGCTCTGGAATAGGCCCCCTTCCAAGCCAGGTGGGATGGCAAAACTGACCAATCCTCCTGGTGAGCCACAATTACCCCATTTGCACAGTCCCATCCAGTCACCTGGGTGGGAGCCACAAGGCCATGGAAGAAGGCCACACTAAAGTGATCCATTGCATTGCAACACACTTGCCAATAACAACACACATAATGACTAACAGCAAAATGAGGGTTAAATTTTATAGACTACTATCAGGCTATGATCCGTATAAACAAATCTAAGTCAAGTAAACAAGCTCCTGAGTCCATTTGTGTCTACCTTGGAGAATATGACGGCCATCACCTTTTATTTAGAAATGAATTTTTATACATAGCAGCAGTATTTATCTGAGTGCAAAACAAAATGTTGGCAATGGCATGGACACCGTCTTCTTATAGAGAATCTTAAGCGATTCAGTTGTCCATTATCACTTGGGCCAAAGTAATTAGGCTTGTCTTTTGAGCCTTGAGGGCTGCGGAAATATTTGTAACTTCAGCTAAGCTTATTGATAAACATCTGATTATGATAGGAATCATCATTTGGATGGGAGGCATAAAAAGTGAAACAATGATTTCTCCAAGTAATGTTCCATAGGTGGCTTTATTTCTTATGTTGCTGGCCTCATACCTCAATGAGAAACAGTCCACAGGGTGTGTACTGGTCTTGAATACATGGAAGTCTCTAACAATTATCCCATCTACACAAGTCAGGCTTATATGTAGTAAACAAATGACATGCTTGTTCTTCACATAAAACAATACTTTGTGGGGTGCAAATCGTGTTGGAGATGTAGATTTTGTTTAACCTGACTGGAGTGCTCTAATTTACTTCCTGGGTGAGGCTGAAAAACTCTTGTAAAGCAGGATGGATCATTTCTGAGAAAACAAGTGGAATACTACAAAAGAGAAAGGACTGCTATTTAATCCTACCCCTGTTGTGTTTGTGGCCACCGCGGACACTGTTATAATTATTTTTGCAGAAGTATTTTTTCTGTTCCACGATCAGCGTTCAATTTTTGTATTAATGAATGTTGAGGTTAATAATGTGGGGATATTTCCAGTACCAGAAGTTTCCAGTGGCAGGAAAATGACTCTCAGTAGTGGAAGTGATTATGGGAATGATCCTTAAAGCCTAGATTCGTTAACTCATTGGACATTGCAAAATGATGATATTCTAATTTTATTATTTTGTTTGCTTTTATAATCTGGAATAATTTTATAAGGAGACATTTCTGCTCATCTGCTATTTGTTTATCCAGTTATAAAGTTTGTGTAGGAAAGGTAGGGTAAATGCATGGCTTTTTCATTATATGTACACAGTTTTCAGATAACGAATTGATTTGTTGTCATTTTCAGAATGTGAACAATTATATTTTAATTCCATTATAAAATTATGATTTAAACATATTCAATAGTTTTAATCCATTTCAATTCTTAGCCTTATTGAGGCTGAAATTCTACATTGCTTGGCCAGTGGTAACCTCTTTACATTGGTGCTTTAGTCTTTTTGATATGATCCTTCCCCATAGTCACTGATAGCTTCCTTGCTATCTGACAGGTCAAGGGATTCTTGACATACAGTTTCTGGTCCAAAACACGAATCAGATATTTTTTCCAATAAGTCTGGTTTATTTTAATGAGAAATAGTGTTTCAAGTTAACAATCTGGTCACTAGAAATATTTATTACTAATAGGTTGGTCATCATTTCTAGGCCTTGTCTTATAAATGGTTCTAGTAAGAACAATGACTTCTGCTGTCTGAGATAATTTAGTCCATATTAAGCAGGGCTTCAAACTGGTTTGAACTGTTTTGGTCATGGTGGACAAAGCAAAATGGAAAAAGACTGAATTTTTTAAAATTGGATGATCTGGAACCATATCCACCGGAGCCCTGGTGGTGCAGTAAAGAGCTTGGCTGCTAACCAAAAGGTCAACACTTCGAATCCACCAGCTGCTCCTTGGAAAACTTATGGGGCAGTTCTACTCTGTCCTATAGGTTCGCTATGAGTCGGGATTGACTAGATGGCAATAGGTTTGGTTTGGTTTTGGAATCGTATCTGGAACGGGAAAAATTATGGGTCAAAGCCCTGGAACGGGAGACTCAGAAGAGGCATAGGGAGCCCTTTCAGGAGCCTGATGCGTGAGATTGGATTATTGCTTGGACTGAGGAGCACGACACACATTCAAACCTTTGCAGTCAGCCGCCATGTTTAGCGGGGCACTGCTGTTACAAACTGCAAAATCCAACCAACAAGAGGTTTGGTTGCTATGCAACGTGTACGCTGCCCTTGTTTTCTAAGAAAGGATTAAGTTTCTAGCAGGGCTTTGACCTATAATTTCTCCCATTCTGGTTATGGCTCCAGTTCACCCAAATTTTAAAAATTCAAGTCTGTTCTGGTGTCATGATTGAACTGGGAAGAACTCGTTTGAAGCCCTGATATTAAGGAATTATCTTCTATGGTTGAACTGGGATCTTTTATGGCATAGCCATACTAATAATTCCCTTTATCTGTCTTTTAGGTATGACTTCTCATCAAAGAAGGCCAAGTCTGGATTTTCCAAAGGAGTTTCTAGCAAGTATACATGAGTCATGAATCATTTTTGAAGTAGAATCTAAAGAGTCACATGTTTTTCTTTCTTCTGGTAACAAGACAGTAGTAGTGTTCAAAGTGGTATAGTAATGGATAATAATATATGAAGGAGAAAATATGAATATCTCATTGTATGTAAGCTAGTTTGCCAAAATATTTTTTCCAGCAAATAGCAAGAAAAGATTGTCCATCATAGGGGACCACTGGATTCAAGGAAGAATCCAAAAGCATGTCAGCAGAAGCCTCCACAAATTTGGTGGTGGCTGCTATGGTCCTTAAGTAAGCAAGAGATGTAAGTATCAAAAGAGAGCCATGATAAAGCTATGTGTCTTTGTGGTTACCATGTAGTTGAGATAAAACACCAGGGACCTGATCAGATTTTTCCTGAAAAAATAAGTTTACAGTAGTTAGACAAGCCTAGGTGAGAGTGTTGTTGAAAAGCTAAATTTAGTTTGCAAAATACCTGTTCATGTTTGGAATCCCAATGGAGGGTTTTAATTCATGAGATTTTAATCAGGCCATGAAAAGAAGAATCAATTTTGAAAAAGGTAAAAAACACACTGTCCACATTAGCATGGAGACTTACAAATACTCGGAGTACTCATCTTTAAGTAACAGGCCTAGGAAAGGTTTGGATGGATTGTAGTCAATAGAAAGCAAAGGACTTACCTTTTTAAAAATTTTTTGTTGTAGTACTTTAAGTGAAAATTTACAATTCAAGTTAGTCTCTTATACAAAAATTTATACATACATTGTTATGTGACCCTAATTGCTCTCCCTATACTGTGACAGCACACTCCTCCTTTCCGCCTCTGATTTCCCACGTCCATTCAACCAGCTCCTGACCCTCTCTGCCTTCATATCTCACCTCCGGACAGGAGCTGTCCATTTAGTCTCATGTATCTACTTGAGCTAAGAAGCACACTCTTCACAAGTATCATTTTATGTCCCATAGTCCAGTCTAATCTTTGTCTGAAGAGTTCGCCTTGGGAATAGTTTAAGTTCTGGGTTGACAGAAAGCCCAGGAGTCATGCTTTCTGGGGTTCCTCCAGTGTCAGTCAGGCAATTAAGTCTGGACTTTTTACTAGAATTTGAGTTCTGCACCCTACTTTTCTCTTGCTCCATCAGGGACTCTCTGTTTTGTTCCCTGTCAGGGTGGTCCTTGGTAGTAGGTGGACACCATCTAGTTCTTCTGGTCTCAGGCTTATTCAGTCTTTGGTTTATGCGGCCCTTTCTTTCTCTTGGGCTAATACTTTCCTTGTGACTTTGGTGTTATTCATTCTCCTTTACTCCAGGTGGTTGGGACCAATTGATGCATCTTAGATGGCCACTTGCTAGCTTTTAACACCCCAGAAGCCACTTGCCAAAGTACGATGCAGAACAGTTTCCTAATAAACTTTGTTATGCCAATTGACCTAGATATCCCCTGAGAGCATGGTTCCCAGACCCCCGCCCTTGCTACTCCTCCCCTTGAAGAGTTTGGTTGTGTTCAGGAAACTTCTTAGTTTTTGTTTAGTCCAGTTGTGCTGACTTCCCCGGTAGTGTGTACTGTCCTTCCCTTCACCTAAGATAATTCTTGTCTACTATCTAGTTAGTGAATAACCCTCACCCTCAATCCCCACACTCCTAACCATCAAAAAATGTTTTCTATGTTTAAACCTTTTCTTGAGTTCTTATAATAGTGGTCTTATACAATATTTGTCCTTTTCTGACTGACTAAATTCACTCAGAATAAGGCCTTCCAGATTCCTCCATGTTATGTTTCACTGATTCATCATTGTTCTTTATAGTTTCGTAGTATTCAATTGTGTGAATATACCGTAATGTGTTTATCCATTCATCCACTGATGGGCACCTAGGTTGTTTCCATCTTTTTTGCTATCGTGAACAGTGCTGCAATGAACATGGGTGTACATATATCTGTTTGTGTGATGGCTCTTATTTCTCTAGGATATATTCCAAGGAGCAGAATTGCTGGATCGTATGGTACTTTTATTTCTAGCTTTCAAGGAAACGCCAAATCGATTTCCAAAGCGGTTGTACCCATTTTACATTCCTACCAACAGTGTATAAGTGTTCCACTCTCCACAACCTCTCTAGTATTTACTGCTTTGTGTTTTTTATATTAATGCTAGCCTTGTTGGGGTGAGATGGTATTTCATTGTAGTTTTGATTTGCATTTCTCTAATGGCTAATGATGGTGAGCATTTCTTCATGTGTCTGTTACCGCCTGAATGTCTTCTTTGGCGAAGTGCCTGGTCATATTATTTGCCCATTTTTTAACTAGGTTATTTGTCTCTTTGTTGTTGAGGTTGTGCAGTATCTTGTAGATTTTTGAGATTAGATGCTGATCAGATTTGTTGTAGCCAAAATTTTTTTCCCAGTCTGTAGTTTGTCTTTTGATTCTTTTGGTGAAGTCTTCTGATGAGCATAAGTATTTGATTTTTAGGAGCTCCCAGTTATCTAGTTTCTCTTCTGGGGATGGTGCATTGTTACTTATGGTTAGTATTCTATTTATGCCATGTATTAGGGCTCCAAACATTGTTCCTATTTTTTCTTCCATGATCTTTATCATTTTTGGTTTTATATTTAGGTCTTTGATCCATTTTGAGTTAGTTTTTGTGTATTGTGTGAGGTATGGGTCTTGTTTCAGTTTTTTGCAGATGGATATCCTGTTATGCCAGCACCATTTGTTAAAGAGACTGTCTTTTCCCCAATAACAGACTTTGGGCCTTTGTCAAATATCAGCTGCTCATAGGTGGATTAATTTATGTCTGTATTCTCAATTCTGTTCCACTGATCTACATATCTGTTGTTGTACCTGTACCAGGCTGTTTTGACTACCATGATGGTATAATAGGTTCTAAAATTAAGTAGTGTGAGGCCTCCTACTTTGTTCTTCTACTTGAGTAATGCTTTACTTATCCGGGGCCTCTTCCCTTTCCATATGAAGTTGGTGATTTGTTTCTCCATCTCATTAAAAAATGCCACTGGAATTTTGATCAGGATTGCATTGTATCTGTAGATCGCTTTGGATAAAATTGACGTTTTCACAATGTTGAGTCTTCCTATACACGAGCAAGGTATGTTTTTCCACTTATGCAGGTCTCTTTTGGTTTCTGGCAGTAGTGTCTCATAGTTTTCATCGTATAGGTCTTTTATGTCTCTGGTTAGATTTATTCCTAAGTATTTTATCTTCTTGGGGGCTATTGTAAATTGTATTGATTTGGTGATTTCCACTTGGAAATTCTCTTTGTTGGTGTAGAGGAATCCAACTCATTTTTGTATGTTTATCTTGTATCCTAAAACTTTGCTGAAATCTTCTATTAGTTCCAGTAGTTTTCTTGTGGATTCTTTGGGGATATCTGTGTATAGGATCATATCATCTGCAAATAGAGATACTTTGACTTCTTCTCTACAAATTTGGATGCCCTTCATTTATTTTTTTAGCCTAATTGCTCTGGCTAGGACCTCCAGCAAATGTTGAATAAGAGTGGTGATAAAGGGCATCCTTGTCTGGTTCCCGTTCTCAAGAGGAATGCTTTCAAAGTTTTTCCATTTAGGATGATGTTGGCTGTTGGCTTTGTATAAGTACCCTTAATTATGTTGAGGAATTTCCCTTCTAATTCTATTTTGTTGAGAATTTTTATCATGAATCGGTGTTGGACTTTGTCAAATGCCTTTTCTGCATCAACTGAGAAGATCACGTGGTTCTTATCTTTGTTTTATTAATGTGATGGATTACATTGATTGTTTTTCTAATGTTGAACCATCCCTGCATACCTGGCATATATTCCACTTGATCATGGTGAATTTTTTTTGGTATGTTGCTGAATTCTATTGGCTAGAATTTTGTTGATGATTTTTGCGTCAATGTTCATGAGGGATATTGGTCTGTAGGACTTACCTTTTTGAGATAAATCATGCTGCAAACGGTGAGCCTTTTGCTGGGCTAAAAGTGTTCAAAGGTTTATAGAACTCATTTTAGAGCTTTCTCTATTTTTGGAGCTTAGCAAAAGATCATTCACATATAGTATGAAGGAAAAATTACAAGAGAATTTGAGGTCCTTGAAACCCTGATTAAGAACTTTAAAAATTAAAAAAAAAAAAGAAAAAACCTAGCGTATTCCACGGTTTTCATAAGTGAAGGTTAAAGAGTATTAATTTTTTCCAACAATCTGGAGACGTTCAAAAAAGCAGAATAAATATCCTCGACTGTAAAATAGATGACTTTGGTTTGGATCAAGGAAAGAACAGTGTTTGTCCTTAGCACCACTGGAAAGCAAGTTACAACATTCCTTTTGATAGACTTAAGTTCTTGAACAAATTTGAACTCTTGTCTATTAGGTCTTTTTTTAGCAGGCAGGACATTATTTTTATAAGTGCTTGTTCAAGCTATAGAGAGTCTCATTTCTATTAGTCCAGCTACTATGAATTATAATCCTTCTTTTTCTTAGAGCATTTTATACAAGTTATGTAAAGGTTTGCATGGGTCTAGCGGAACCTTGATGAGCTCAGTCTCATAAATTCTGCCAAAGTATGTTTAATTTTTGATCCATACAGAATCTTGTTCCTCCTGGATAGCTTCAAATTTTATCTGACTTAAGCACAAATATACTATTAAGTTTGTGTTCAAATTAGCTATGATCAAATTATGATTTGAGAAGTCCTTGAAAAATTCTGGTTAGGAATTCCTGGGGGGCACAAGACAGCTTGTGACGCAGACAGTTCAGCACGTGGCTACTAAACTGAAAGGTTAGCGGTTTGTGTCCTCCCAGAGGTGCCTTAGAAGAAAGATCTAGTGATCTACTTCTGAAAAAATCAGCCATTGAAAACCCTATGAGCACAGTTGTACTCTGACACACATGGGATCGCCATGAGTCTGAATCGTCTCCATGGCAACTGTTTTATATATATATATACGTATATATATATATAAAACAGTATACACGCACACACATATATACATATACATGCTGTTAGGGAAACCAACACAAAATGGTTGATGCACCCACTAACAGAAACAACAGAAAGACATTACCGCCCAGTGCTGGATATTTTCTATCTGCCACTTTAGATTGAAACTTTGTGTTCTAAGGACCTGATTCATAAGAACTACAATCAGCAGGCAACCTTGTCATCTGGACTCTAATTAGGTTTGGCAGATGGGTAGCAATGGCAAAAAATTTCAGGAAATAAATAAGATGAAGGTGAGATAGGAGTATCTTGCCTCCTGTTCTCCACTCCCCCCTCCACTTGCTGGGACAAGTTTTAGCAGCAGCTGTGTTCCTTAGGAATCACAGCTACTTTAGGCAGCTGTCTTCAAACAGCTCCCCTCTCCACGTTACCCTCTCTTACTAGTTCAGGGGTTATGTGTCATCTCTTGTTGCTTTCCCTAAACCTTTGTGAATAGTTCCATTACTAAACTGTCCTCAAAATCCCACAAAATTGAACGTGCAATCTGATTCCTGTTGAGACTTTTTTGCATCCACAACCCTGAAGGGACAACTATAGAGAGTGTGTTACTCGAACCCAGAGAGGGTTACAGCTTGACAGGAGCTGTGACCTTAGAGGAAGAAGGATGAATAGATGGATGGATGGATAGATAGATAGATATAGATGATAACTGCCATCGAGTTGATTCTAATTCATGGTGACCTTATGTACAACAGAGCAAAATGTTGCCCAGTCCTGCCTTATCCTCACAATTATTGCTATGTTCATGCCCATTTTGCAGCTATTGTACCAATCCATCTCACTGCTCCCTTGCCCTCGCTGGCCCTCTACTTCACCAAACATGATGTCCTCCTACAGCAATTGATCCCTCCTGGTAATGTGTCCAAATCAAGCAAGTTGGACAATAGTCTGTTGTGACCCGTAGGTCTTTATTGACTAATTTCAGAAGTAGATCACCAGGCCTTTCTTCTAGTCTGTCTTAGTCTTAGAGAAATACAGCTACTGCTAAAATCTTGGAACAGTAGGTAGGGAGAGTGGATCATATATACCTTGACTTCTCTCTCCTTTTACCTTCCAATTTCTTGATGATGTCTCCCATTTGCTGAGCCAAAATTGAAGCTAAGGTGGAAAAGAGTATAGGTGAAGCCATCCATAGAATTCAGACCCCCTGATATAGTAAATAGGGCTCAGAAAGCTAGACAATGACTCTATGAGAGGCAAATAGAAATTAACCACCTCAAACAACTATTGTATAAAGTACACCAGATAATCACAAATTGTGATAAAAGCTATGAAGGAAATAAATCTAGTGATGATACAGAGTAACAGAAGGAGGCCATTTTCAAAAAATATGGTCAGAGAAAGCTTTTTTGAGAAGTGAAATTTGAGCTAAAACTTGAATGACAAGAATGAGCAAGTTTTCACAAAGCTTGAGGAAGAATATTTTAGGCAGTGCAAAAACACTGCAGTGGCAAAAGAATTGGTGCACGTGAGGAACAGTAAAGTAGACCTAAATTTTGCTGGAACCTAGTGAATAAGCTCTGAGCATACAGTTTCTATGTATCCTCCCATTACTCCAGTTGCCTTAGAGTCGATTCTGACTCACAGAGACCCTATAGGAGAGAGTAGAACTGCCCTATAGGGTTTCCAAGGCTGTAATCTTTATGGAAGCAAGCTGCCACATCTTTCTCCCGAGAAGCAGTTGGTGAATTTGAACCACCGAACTCTCAATTAGTGGCCAAGTGCTTAACCACTTCACCTTGTTTCTATCTATTAACACCTAAATTATCTGGAAGAATAAGTGAATAACTAGACCTTCGAATCATGGCATGAGCAAAAATTCTGTTCCTTATAGCTTATTTTGATATATTAAAATGTACATTTCTTATTTTGTCACCAAGTTACTTTTGAATCTCTTCTTCCCTTTTAAGAAGTTAACACACTCCTCCAGAAATCCAGACCTAAGAACATTTTTTCCAGCTAGATTTCTATTTGACCTGCTAGTGGAAAATTACCTATGTCTCAGTTTCTCCTCTGAAGTAGAAAGAATATACTTGCTGCTAACTGAATATTTTTTAAGATTAGTAATATTAGATAGAGAAAAAATATTACATCTAAAGCTAATGTAATATTCAGTTAACAAATAGACTGGGAATACATTTTCTTATACTAACAACTCTGAATGAGTCAAAGTAAGAGAAAAGTGTTTGCAATGATATCATAAATTACCAATAATGAAAAGAACAGACTAATTGTAGAATATATATGTGTGTGTGTGTATGTGTCATTGTGTATTATTCATTCTACAAGTATTTATTAAGCGTGTACTATGTACCAGGCACTGTTCTAGGTCCTTGGGAGTACATTGGTGAACAAATCAAAGCCCCTGCCTTCATGGAGTGCAAATTCTAATGAGGACAACAGACAAGCAATAAACAGATTAACATCTAGCAACATGTCACATGGTAATGAATGCGCTGAAGAAAAATAAAACAGGGCAAGGGGATGAAGAATAGTGAAAGGTGGTGGTGACTATTTGATGACATATGAGTAAATGACAACTTTAGGTACAAAAAACCAAAAAACTAAACCCGTTGCCATCTAGTCGATTCTGACAAATAGCGACATTATAGGACAGAGTAGAACTGCCCTATAGGGTTACTTCAGGTACAAGTTCCATTAAAATAACCAAACTAGCCACAGTCATAAACGTAGAAGTCAGAATTGTGTAGAAAACAACAAAGGACTTAACTGTTAGAAATACACCTGACCTAAGCTTTTCTTAGTACTTCAAAGGAATTAGATGAGTGGTTCTCAGTTGACTGAACATTTGAAACACCTGGGGGGCTTTAACGTTTACTATTGTCTGGGTCAGACTCCCAGATTTTCAGATTTTTTTGGACTGGGAAGCAGCCTGGGAATAAAGTTTTTTAAAATTTCCCCAGGTGATTTTAATGGGCAGCCATTGACTTCTAAGGCAATCAAGAAACTACACCTGGAATTGAAATATTTAATTTTAATCACTTCTCCCATTCCTATTTGCTTTCTGTGAACATACTAATTAACAGGAAGTTGGTCCAAATGTATGAAGCTGCTTGAATAACCAAGAATTACCTATACGCCAACATTTCTCTTTTGAACATATAAGTAACAACACTGAAGCAAAACTTAACACTGAAAATTGAAAATTGTTTCCACATGTCTGGAATATCTTAAGTGATGTAATTCAGATCCAAAGTGTCAAGACAATCACCTCCTTGTCTATCCTATTATTATAATTGTTCTTCATTTTGAGTTTATCCCGAGAGCTTTCAGCTAGCTTAATGTCCATGTGAATCCTTGAAAATTTTTTGCAGCAGTTCAATTCAAATAGTCTAAAAGAGATCATATTTTGCAAGAGAAATTGTGAAGCTGTTCTTCTTCGCCCAAGGTCAAAACGCTAGAGTCCATATGGGTAAAGTATCATTTCATACATGTCATCTGCTGTACTTAGAGCATGTGCAGCTTTCAAAATTGATATTCACATGGTTGGAGAAAGTAACTTAAAGAGAGGTGGCACCTGGTTTAAACCAGGGCTTCAAACCAGTTCTGCCTGTCTCCGTCATGACCAAGAAAAGGAAATAGAACAGATAGACCTGAAATTTTTAAATTTGAGTTAACCGGAACGGTAACCTGAATGGAAAAAATTACAGGTTGAAGCCCTGCTAAGAACCTAATCTCCCTTTTAGAAAACAAGGGCAGCATACACCGTTGCATAGTAACCAACTCTCTTGCCCATCGGATTTTGAGCAGAGTCCGAAACAGTGAGCCCTGCTCAAAGACGGCAGCCGAACACACCACTTTGAATGTATGTCACTGTCCACAGTCCTGCCAATAATCCAGTCTCACACATCACGCCCTTGAAACAGCCTCTTCCGAGTCTCCCATTCCAGGACTTTGATGTGTCATTTTCCCATTCCAGTTATTGTTCCAGATCACCCAAATTGTGAAAATTCGAGCCTGTGCCGGTTTAGCTTTGTCGGCCATGGCTGAACTTGTTCAAACTGGTTGTAAACCTTGGTTTAAACTTGCATCATTGGTACCAACTTTCTGAGTTATCATCTCAATCAGGATGGAAACTAAATTGACTCTAACATTCCAGTGGGTGGGAGGAAAAGATAACAGCTGTTTTCTCTATAGTCTTCTTAAACCAATAGCTTCATCGAAAGATTTTTGATATTTCAGAAGCATGTTCAGGGTATACTATAAACTAAATAAATGAGGCAATCCATTATTAGCATCTCTATTCAACTAAATGCTTGCTGCCAAGAAAGTAACATAAAGTTATATTTTAAGGTATACTATGAATACATATTAAGCAGTGTTTTCAACATAGATTATAGGATTATTTTGAATAAAAAGAAAAACTCATCTCTACAAACATGCTTTGATGTGAAAAGAAGTGAAGTTTAAATATGTAAACATAATCATTCCTAATACTACACATCACAATCTTGAAAATGTCAGATGTAGACTGTATTTATTTTTAAACCAATTAATAACTTTCCTTTTTCAAGCTAGTTTATTAAAAGGAAGGCTTTTTGTTCCTTTTAGAGGTATATTTCAAGCTTAGTTAGTGAAATACTAAGAAATCCCTTGCGATTCTGACACATTTCTCTCCTGGTGTGCAGCCCAGACATTTCCCAGCTATGCAATTCTATTCTCTAGCCTCTGTCCTCCCATCTCTTCACCTGATATTTGTTTTCCAAATTTATTTTCTATAAACCATACCCAGAACATTAACTAAAAACTGTAACCATGTTGAAACCCAAAAAAAGAAATTGTATTTCTTTAACTACCACCTGATAGTATTAGGAGCATCTGGAAAAGAAAAGCAACAATTACTGAGCACCTACTTATTTCTATTATTTTTATTTTATAGGTGAGAAAACTCAAGCTCAGAAAATTTATCTTGTCCAAGGTCACGCAGCCAATAAGTGGTGGAGCTAATATTCAAACCCAGATCAGTCTGACTCCAAAGCCCAAATTCATTCTCCTTCCACATTTTATTCTGATTTAGTTTTTCACCTCATCGAGAAGGTGGAGGGGCAGCACATAAATATATACCACCCTGAAATATTTAAATTGCTTCTGATTTTATCCCTGACTAGTCTAGGAATATGTATCCTATGTTTGTAGTCATATGTATAAGTTAAAGTGTGTGTAAGGAGGCTACTGTTTTATTTATCTACTGCATCCTTTACAATGAAAACTATAGATCTTTTACTTTTTTCTCAGTGTTACATTCAGTAAAATTAAGGTTTAAGTTAATTCATACACCATTAACTATATTCCTTTTGTATGATCATTTATTTTATTGGAACAGGGCTCCATTGTTTGAAACGCACATGTACACTTGAACATGAGCACACACACACACAACTTTCTCAAAATTTGAGTGAAATCAGTAAGATTATATTAAGAGATGTAATCATTAGTAGATTTAACTACCTCTAGATGATCTTTGGAGCCCTGGTGGTGCAGTGGTAAAAAGCTACTGCTGCTAACCAAAAGGTCGGCAGTTCGAATCTACCAGCTGTGCCTTGGAAACCCTATGGGGCAGTTCTGCTCTGTCCTAGAGGGATGCTATGAGTCAGAAACAACTTGACGGTAACGAGTTTGGTTAGATTATCTTTATTCTGCATTAATGTTTGGAGGTATCCTTAGGAAAAAATGAATTGTTCAATACTTTCCATGAATTTCAGCAACTTAACCCAGCATGTTGTTGTTGTTAGTTGCTGTGGAGTCAGCCCCCAACTCATGGTTACCCCATGCACAAAGGGATCAGACCGTTGTGATACATAGGATTTTCACTGGCTTATTTTTCAGAAGTAGATCACTAGGCCTTTCTTCCTAATCTGTCTTAGTCGGGAAGCTCTGCTGAAGCCTGTTCAGCATCATAGCAACACGCAAGCCTCCAAAGACAGATGGGTGGGTGGTGGCTGCGCTTGAGGCGCATTGGCCGGAAGTCTAACCCAGGTCTTCTGCATAGAAGGCAAAAATTCTACCACTGAACCACCACCGCCCCCTAAAAAAAAAGAAAAAAAACTAAACCCTTTGCCATCGAGTAAATTCCAAATCATAGCAACCCTATAGGACAGAGCAGAACTGCCCCATAGGGTTTCCAAGGAGTTGCTGGCGAATTCGCACTGCCAACCTTTTGGTTAGCAATCGAGTTTTTAACCACTGCACCACCAGGGCTCTGCTGCCCTGTAACTGAACATAATTATATGAATTTCTAAGAAATTAGTATTCTACCTCATATAACTACATTAAAAACATTAATTAGTTGAATTAGCCACTAAAATTTTCTAATGCTATAAAGAGCCTAAATTAATGTTGCTATATCAAATTGGTCCCATTCAAACACATTTTTTTGTATGAATAAGCTAAAGTGAATAATGATTACACATTTGCCTAGCTCATTAAAAATCTTTTTTTTTAATTGATGTAATTAAATGAAGTTTACATTTCAAGTTAGTCTCCCATACAGAATTTTTTTTTAACATACGTTGTTATGAGACCCCAACCGCTCACCCCATTCTGCGACAGCACACTCTCCCCTCCACCCCTGATTCCCCATGAACATTCAACCAGCTCCTAACTCTCTCTGCCTTCCCATCTAACCTCTGGACAGAAGCTGCCCCTTTGGTCTCTTATATCTACTTGTCTAAGAGGCACATTCTTCACAAGTATCACTTTATGTCCCACAGTCCAGTCCAATC
>NW_004443987.1:11694338-11697267 GCF_000243295.1 Trichechus manatus latirostris
GGAAATTGTTTTAGTTCTGGGGTGATGGAGAGACCAGGGGCCATGTTTTCCGGAGCGCCTCCAGTCTTAGACCATTAAGTCTGGTCTTCTTACTAGTATTTGAGTTCTGCATCCCATCGTTCTACTGCTCCATCAGGGACCCTCTGTTGTGTTCCCCGTCAGGACATTCATTGGTGGTAGCCGGGCACCATCTACTTCTTCTGGTTCATTAAAAATCTTTAGTTAAAATATGTAATTATATTTTCTAAATAAAATTAAAACTCTTTGCATCAAAATATTAAAGATATTCACAAGGCAAGGTTCTAAAATGTTGCATGTGCTGACCTTTCAAACTAAAATTTTATTATAAATAAAGTTGCAACCATATTAACTTTCAAAACTGTCACAAGGAGAGACATTATCATCTGATCCTTTTTGTAGTATAATTTTCAATGAAAATTAATTTCAATGAAATCACTCTAGGTTTGTTTTTTTGGTTGTTTGTTTTAGTTTTCCTAGGTTGTTATGAATTTAGTGCCTGTGTAACTGTGGCAAACCTGTACAGCTGGATTTTTTAATTTTTATTTTTATTATATAAATAACACAGTCACATGTTTCAAATTTTTTTAAAATGACCAGTGATATAGTGACAATCTTCTTTTCCTGTCCCCCAGTTACCCTTCCACCCCACATGGTACAGATATTATTATTATATTGTTTATATCACTCCAGGGATATTTAATTCATATAAAAGCAAGTTGATGCCTATATATGTTAACCTCCCTCATCTTTTTTACACAAATTGAAATATACTAATCACACTCTTCTGTATCCCATTTTTTCCACTTAACAATATATTTTGGAGCTCTTTCCAGATTCATACGTTATGAACACCCTCATTCTATTTTATGGGTGCCTAATATTCCATTGTGTGGATGTACCATAATTTATTTAACTAGACCTCTCTTGATGGATGCAATGAATAATATTTTGCATTAGGCATTTCATACACGTGTAACTATATCTGTAGCATAAATTCCTTGAAGGAAAATTGCTGAGTATAAGGTTAAGTGCAAATCTAACTTGCCAGTTTTGTTTCCATATTATTGTCTCAATTAACACTCTCACTAGCAGTGTAAGAGAGTGTCTGTTCTAAACTGTGAGGTCATCACATCTTTGCTAGCCTTGTAATTAACTCCTTCAGTTGTTCATCTAAAATTTTGGAACCATCCTTGACAATTCCATTTCACTTATGTTGTTGTTTTTGTTAGGTGCCGTCAAGTTGATTCTGACTTATAGCATCCCCATGTGACAGAGTAGAAGTGCCCCATAGGGTTTTCTAGGTTGTAATCATTATGGGAGCAGATCTCCAGGTCTTTCTCCAACAGAGCCATTGGGTGGGTTCGAACAGCTAACCTTTTGGTTAGCATCCGAGCACTTAACCGTTGCAGCACCAGGGCTCCTTTTTCACTTATATACCACATCAAATTTATCAGGCATTCTTGTTGGCTCTACCTTCAAGCTGTATCAATGATATGACCACTGCTTACCACTTCCACCGTGGTTCCATTAGCCGTCATGTCTCATTTGGATTATTGCAATTGACTCATATCTGGTTTCTCTATGTCAGCCGCATCTCCCTACATCCTCTCTTTATTGCTTCTGGAGTAATCTTTTAAAACTGTAAGTATAATCATGTAAATTCCTTGCTAAAAACCCTTAAATTGCTTCCAATACCACTCAGCACAGTAGCCAAAATCTTTAAAATAGGCTTCTCTATGATCTGGATATTCATAAGGAACAAACCTAGCTATTATCCCTCTCTTGAGCCACCTGATCTTTTATCTCAATTTCTCTTTGGCATCTGCTCTTTTCTCTTGTTTCTCTCTGCAGATCTCCCTTCTGCTCATCAATGCACATGGCCTAAAAATTAACATTCCAGTTCTTTTCAGCTTCTCCATTTAGCAGTCTCCAAATCTATTAATTGAAATTATAAAGAAAGAATTGATGTTGCCTTGCCTATGATGCAGGGAAGCTGGCACAAGCTAGTGAAAACAATCTCTTCAGCTGGGGCTATGGAGGCTATTTCTAAAGAAAGAGACGTGAATTAGGCAAGCATTACTTACATGTCCTCCACAGCCTAGAACATATCAGCAAATGCCAATCCCCTTCCCTTTCCATAGTTTTAATATCTTTTCAATTAAATCTTTCTCATATCTTTACATAGCCCCCTCAAAAAACCTTTTGCATTTTAACACGTCCTTATTTCAAAAGAGTAAATGCCATAGAAAAAAATGAGGCTTAGAAACTATTAGAAAAAGGAGCAAAAGCCTTAAGGCTAGAGAAGGTTCATTGACTTTTTTACAGCCTCTACTGACCATATGAACTGATAGCCACTGAAATGGCAAAATGTGCTGTGTGTCTGATTTTCACAAAAAATGTGTAAGAAATTCACTGGATTTTGCAGGGTGATTTGGGAGTAATGTTGCCTAGAGGTAGGGGGAATGAAGGGACGTGATCTTTTCAAGTCATTTCTGATCTTACTGCTTTAAATATAATTTGAAAGATGTATTATGAAATCATTAAGATATAAAAGAATTATAAAGAATGACTAAATTAACCCCAACTTATTGGTTTAGAAATTAAAATACTGCAAATACATTTGAAAACCCCTCTGCACTCCTACATGATCATTTTTTTCTCCAATTCCCATATTTGCCCTCCTTCTGACTCCAGAGTAACCGCTATTCTGAATTTTTGTTTATTATACATTCTTTGGGAAGAAAAGATCATTGTTATCAATAGGTGTTTGTTTTCTCCTAAGTGTACAACATCAGAATATATTTATCTTTATTATTTTTAATTTAAAGAATATATTTTCAAATTAGCCTTTGCTCACTTCTTATCATTAAAGCAAAGATTTAGCAATGCATTTCAATTTAAAAATATA